>NC_134484.1:316397680-316632680 GCF_040206685.1 Ascaphus truei
GGTCCCTGATGGACGTCTTTACGCACCCCCACGTTTTCATCTTAAAATTCTTGAATGGGGTCACTCCTCCAGATCTGCCTGCCATTACGGCTTTAAGACTTTGGATCTGATTCAACAAACTTTTTGGTGGCCCAATATGTTAAAGGACATTAGAGCTTTCACCTTCTCTTGCCCAGTCTGCGCCCAAAATAAATCTGTCCGTCAAAAGCCTTCTGGTGTACTACAACCTCTCCCGGTCCCGGACTGTCCTTGGAGTCACATTGCCATGGACTTCATCGTGGATCTTCCCCCTTCTAATGGTATGACTACTATTCTAGTGATCGTTGACAGATTTTCCAAGCAAGCTCATTTTGTTCCCCTCAAGGGTCTACCCAGTTTTAGTACTTTGGCTGATATATTTGTAAAATAAATTTTCTGTATTCATGGCGTTCCGTGGTCCATTGTCTCGGACCGTGGTACTCAATTTGTTTCGAAGTTCTTGTGTGCATTTTCCCAGAGGCTGGGCATTACTCTTCTTTTTTCCTCAGGCTATCACCCCCAAACGAATGGGCAGACTGAACGCATGTACCAGTCCCTCAAACAGTATTTGCGTTGTTTTTCTTCCGATTCTCAGGATAATTGGGCAGAGTTACTTCCTTGGGCGGAATTTGCGATTAACTCTCTCAAGAATGAGTCCACTCAAGAATCACCGTTTTTTGTAAACTATGGATTTCATCCCACCTGCCTACCTATGCATTCATCCAGGTCCGGAGTCCCTGCAGCAGATGATAGGGTAACCACCTTACAGGAGTCATGGAGGAGGATTCAAACTGCTTTACAGGAGTCTGTCCTAAGACAGAAGAGACAAGCAGATAGGCTTCGTCGGGAGGCTCACAAGTTCGTACCTGGAGAGAAGGTTTGGCTTTCTTCTAAAAACATTAAACTGAAGGCCCCAACCCCTAAACTCTCTCCCCGGTTTCTGGGCCATTTCTCTATCCTGAAACAAGTTAATCCTGTGGCCTATCAGCTTCAGCTGCCTCCCTTCATGAAGATTTCACCCATCTTCCATGTCTCACTGTTGAAACCGTTCATCCAAGGCACACGATTTGCTCCTCCTTCACTTCGGCCTCCTCCAGCCATTGTACCAGGACAACAGGAGTTTGAAATCCAGTCCATCATTGACTCTCGCATCTCATGGGGCAAACTCCAGTTTTTGGCCCACTGGAAAGGATACGGACCTTAGGATCGTGCTTGGGTCTCGCATGTTGATCTTCATGCTCCGTCTTTACTCAAACTATTCCACCAAAAATTTCCCCTCAGACCTTGGATGGATCGTCTGGAGTCCGACCCTTGAGGGGGGGGGGGTACTGTAAGGACCCGTGTTGCAGGGACTCCCACTACCAGCGCCTCCTTACCTCTTCTCCCCGCTGCCTCTGGTCCCCGGCGGCATGCCCCGGGCCTCGGCGTCTCCCCCGTGGCTGCTCCCGCAGTTCCGGGTCATGCGCGTCACTCTTACGGGTGCGCGCGGACCCAGGCTTCCCTTTCAAGGTGCCGGGAGCCTGACCCCACCTCCTCCGGTGCGGCACGCACATCGGCATGCTTCCCTGCCCCTGCTCCACCAGGTCCGCCCCCAGGCTCTTCTCCCCTATCAGGGCTTCCCTTGGGACGCACCTCTGCTCCTCCCTTTCCTCTGATAGGTCCCAGCCCACTATTTAGTCTCTCCTCACCATTACCACATTGCTCTGCATAGCTTCTGTACTTTGGTGCTGTCTGCTTCTGCTTGGCTCTCTTGTGTTTCAGTCCCTGTTCCTGTCCCTGGATTCTCTGCTGCTCTCCATACATTTTAACCTTTGGCTTTGGACTTCGATCACGCTGCTCTCTGGAACCCCTTGGATTTGGCTTTGGACTCTCTAACTTGCAGTCTTCTATATCCCTTGGACTCAGCTTACGGACCCCTACTACGCTGCACTCTCCGCTCCATGACCCAGGCTTACGGACACTCTACCACGCTGCTCTCCCTACATCTTGACCATTGGCTTAAGGACTTTACCCTTCGACGCTGGAGTTGGCAAGTACTGAACTCTTTCTATTTTTGTTCCCTGGACCAGCTACGCTACATCCACACTCCGGCCGTGCCCCCGTTTACTGTTAGGTGTGTGGTATTTCTCCTTTCCACCTCAGTCCCGGGGTCTCATCTGGCTTGTGGGCAGGCTGAGCGTTACACCTCCATTGTCATGACGGCAGCCACGCATCCGGAACGACAACAATACTTCAATCAAGATGAGTCACGTTGCTGGTGGCCCAAATTATCTCCACAGGGCATGGTAATAAAAAGGAAAAAGACGAATATATACAAATGATTAATGCATATAAAATGTACAAATAAAATGTTAAAACCTCTACTGGTAAAGAGATGATTCATGATATGTGAAACAGGGTCCAATAGCACACAAAGTATCCCAGTGAATATAAAAAATAATGTGAGTCTTAAACCATAATTAAATAATCAATTGAACTACCAAACCTTTAGAAAATTGAAGTGAAAATGTCCTGGGATAGAGGTGGGGAGAGACGACTGCGACTGAAGGAAGGATCACCACAGGAAGACTGCCACTAGTGATCAGAGCACAACCAGCCACAGAATTCAGAAAACGGAGCAACCTATATGCCAGTAGGACAGGTAAAAGAGGCATAGCACAAAGATAATACAGTACGCATGGAGTATGTACATATTCACAGACCAAGTCACATCTTTACCTTATATTATATATATTGGGACAGATTAAAAGTAACAGCTTAGATCCAACTCATTGTTCATGCCTCTCGGAGCCATAGTACCTAATCCATTGTGTTTCCTTCTGAAATAGCAGCCTCTGTACATCTCCACCACTTTGCTTTTTCTTCATACCATCAATAACCTGACATCTCAATTAACTGGCGTTGTGCCCAGCTAGTGTGAAGTGATGGGTGACAGGTGCTTCTGGTTCACATATATGGATGGCAGCCTTGTGTTGTCAAATCCTGTCCTTCACTAATTGTGTCGTCTCATGCACATAACCCAGACCACATGGACATTTAATAAGATAAACTACATACTTGGACAAGCAAGTATAGAAATCCTTCATGTGATATAGTTGGCCTGTGTGTGGATGTTGGAATGTGGACCCTTCTTGACTACTGCCACATTGACTGCAGCCAAAACACGTAAAACAGCCTCTACCCACCTCTATCCAGGACATTTCTACTCCAATTTTCTAAAAGTTTGGTAGTTCAATAGATTATTTAATTATGGTTAATTATGGTTTGGGACTCAGACACATTTTTCTTTATATTCACTGGGAAACGTTGCGTGCTAAACAATTAAAATATCATCATATAGGGAGAGGGAGTGGCTCAGTGAGTAAAGACACTGACTGACACTGAGATTGGTTCAATTCCCGGTGTCGGCTCCTTGTGACCTTGGACAAGTCACTTTATCTCCCTGTGCCTCAGGCACCAAAAACATAGATTGTAAGCTCTAAGGGGCAGGGACCTGGGCCTGCAAAATGTCTCTGTAAAGCGCTGCATACAATTAGCAGCGCTATACAAGAACATGCTATTATTATTATTATTATTATTATTATTATTATTATTATTATTATTATATCATTGAAAACGTTTTGCCCCGAATTATGCAGGACTTTTAATGGACAAATAGGAGTTGGATTATATTTGGAACCCAAACCTGTACAGCAGACATCTAAAGTATTATCAGAGATATATAGATGATATTTTAATTGTTTGGGCAGGTACTTTGGAAGATCTGAATAGCTTTATTAGTTATCTAAATAATAACTATAGAAATCTCATATTAAGTGGTGAAAATAACAGCACGGAGATTAACTTTCTGGATCTCAATTTGAAAATTGTAAACAATCACGTAGTGACAAAAACCTACTTTAAACAATTTGATGTAAACTCATACCTGGATTATCGGAGCAATCACTCTAGCCAGTGACTGAATAAAATTCCATACGGCCAAATGCTATAAGTTAGAAGAAATTGGTCTCAGGTATCAGATTTTGAGGAACAGTCTGAAGTTTTAGCCAAAAGGTTTTCTGATAAGGGCTATGATGACTTACTTGTAAGTAAATCTATTCGAAAAAGTAAGGATTATCCTAGCGACCAACTTCTAATCCCCAAAAAAACAGAAAACAAATGTGATGATGAATGAGTTTGGTGATACATCATTATTTATCACGGGTACTGTAAACAAGAGGCAAAGACTAGAAATATTTTGTGAAAGCATTGGGGTGTCCTCCAGATGGACCACATCCTACATGATACATTTGAAACTAAACCCAAAATTGCATTCAGAAGGCAGAAAGTATTAAAAATATCCTGGCCCCCAACCGACAGACTTTTGGCTAGCAAATTAAGAGGTATACAGAAACGCTCACAGATCACAGCGATCAGGAGTAAATCGGGTGAGATAATCTACAATGACAAAAAAATAGCGGAGGAATTCACTGCATTTTTTACTAAATTATATAACCTTAAAAATCAGGACGCAAATGCGGAGATCCCAGCTTCCGATCCTATTAGGAATTACTGTATCTATCTGAATGCCTCCTGCCGTCACTAACGGAGGAGGAAAACCTAATACTTAATGCACAAATTACACAACAGGAACTGGCGGAAGCAATAAAGACGCTAAAAATTTCAAAAGCCCCTGGCTCTGACGGCTTCTCCAATGTCTATTATAAAAGGTTTTTTCCGATCCTGTCTAGGCAGCTGCTAGGTTTATTTAACTCATTTATGGAGGGCAACCCAATCCCACCATCAATGACCCAAGCCAGCCTCGCTATAATCCACAAAAAGGGCAGAGACCCACTGCTCTGTGGGAGTTACCGGCCCACCACTTTATTAAACAACGACCTCAAACTATACAGTAAAATCGTAGCAAATAGATTGAACCCTATTTTACCAAGATTAATACACAACAATCAAGTAGGGTTTGTCTCAGGCAGGCAAGCCTCAGATAACACCCGCAAGATTATAAACATAGTTGATCATGCCCACTTTACAGCCACCAAAGCGGTCTTATTACGCTTAGACGCAGAGAAGGCGTTCGATAGAATTGATTGGCTATTCCTCGACAAGACAATGCAGAAATTCGGCTTTAAAGATACATACTTAGAGGGAGTCCGAGCACTATACTGCAGCCCCTCAGCGATGGTCAAGCTCCCGGGTGGAGCCGCAAAGAAATTCAAAATAAAAAATGGAATGAGACAGGGATGCCCCTTGTCCCCTCTCCTCTTCGCACTGACAATTGAACCCCTGGCGTCTAAAATAAGAGATAATATAAACATTCAAGGTATATTAATCGGCGAAAAAAATTATAAAGTCTCACTATATGCCAATGACATTATTCTAACATTAAACTTCCCTTCCCAACCTCCATAAAGAGTTATCAGAATTCGGCAAAATATCAGGCTATAAAATTAATAATGATAAATCAGAAGCCCTAAATCTAAACCTATCAGAACCAGAGAATTTATATTAGTGTTAAGAACCCTTGAGATGTGTTCTGCCGTGTAGGGGCTCAAGGGCTTACAACACTTTGGCCAAAGAGTTAAACTAAAAGACCATTTTATTCAAAAGATATCTATATATATTTAGGCACTGTACCGTTTATAAGTTTAATTGGATGTAGCACTGAGCTCTATCTGTGTTTCATGTTCTGTCTCTGGTTTTAAAATATAAATTGCCATGCTCAGTAGCACTCCTCTGTGACACTTATACGCTTATATATATGTTGTGGTTATTTTGGGGGTTCAATATGAGCTTGTAGGTGTCCTGTATGTTTTACAATCCTTGTTCAGCTGGTCTTGGCTTATAGGAGGGTGGCTCCTCCTCCCTAGTTTGAAGTTCACCCCCTCCCACTTTCAAATGGTTAAAAGCTCACTCCATTGCATCTCCCACTCTCAGGGGAACTTGCTTGCTTGCAGTTTGATTGTGAAAAATCTAATACAGAGTGCTCTTCCTGGTAATGTACAGGTTATTAAGAGCTTCAATCAGACTTAGAACTATGCAACTAATTTTGACAGATTTATTATAAATCATTCTTCCTGGTAATGCACAGGTTATTAAGAATTTATATTAGTGTTAGGTACCCTTGAGATGTGGTCTGCCGTGTAGGGGCTCAAGGGCTTACAACACTTTGGCCAAAGAGTTAAACTAAAAGACCATTTTATCCAAAAGATATCTATATATATATATTTAGGCACTGTACCGTGTATACGTTTCATTGGATGTAGCACTGAGCTCTGTCTGTGTTTCATGTTCTGTCTCTGGTTTTAAATAAATGGGAAGGATACCAGATCTCGTGGATCGGGAGAATGATCTCAGTTAAAATGAATATACTGCCCAGATTATTATATTTCTTTCAGATGCTCCTGGTCCGAATCCCTGGTTCGGAATTGAAAAATATTCAAAACAAGATATTTCAATTTATTTGGCAGGGCAAGAGACCCAGAGTCCCTAGATCAGTTCTCTTGATGCCAAGAACGAGGGGAGGCTTGGGAGTCCCAGATGTCTCAAGGCAGCCTGTCACGAGAGAACAGCACATATATACAATAACTGGGCCAGATTGAACAAGACTAAGATATAGTAAACTGAATGAGTTTATTTCCTACTGCACCGACACACTTTATTCGAGCAAATACCCAGTATGTACCTGGCAGATACCTGGAATGCGCCGCTCCTCACCTCTGACAAGCCCTGTTGCGTTTGCCTTCCCAGCCTGGGTTCATGCCTGGCTGATGGGCGGCTGATCTGTTAAATGATGATGATTAGGATTTAATAGGCTGCAATGCTTCGCGTGTCTACCAGATGGCATAAATTCATGAATTGTAATGCAGTATATATATATATACTGTGCAGTATTGCAGCCAGCAGGAATAAAATGCTTCAATCCCTGCTTGGAAAATACCTCAATGCACTCGGGCAGAAAACAGTCACAAACCTCAATACACCCGGGTATACCCGAATTCGTGGGACTAGCCGAGCTCGAATAAAGTGTGTCGCCAGTGTATGAGCAGAACAGACAATACATCAAGCAAATAACATTACAGAAATATTTGCACTTACTTGGGTTGGACAAGGAGATATTCAGCCGAATAGCAGCTCCTTAGTTGTTATAGGTCACAACAAGCAAGACAAGCAACAAGCAACACAGAAATAAGGGGTGCAAGCAACTATATAGACGTAGACCCGAATTCCTACCACGGCAGTTCAGTTATTGGTGAACAATTACCTTCTCCCAATCACAGGTTGCCAGGTAACGCAAAAAGCTGGGTGTACCCAGCCCCTCATTAATACAACCCTGCCCTGTAGCTACTTGGCCAGCCCATGTATAAAAAACTATGACATAATGCCTTCGTTGCCATCCTGTCTAGCAAAAATGCTTATTGGGCAGGGGTCTTTCATGTAGGGTGTCACTTTTGACAGGTAAAATGGTTATCACCTAGTTGTGAGACCTGGCTGCATATGCAATGAGGCGAGTCACCTCTGAGGAACTTCTCCACAACAAAGCCTTTCAAGTGGCCTCCATTGATTGTACAATTACATATAAAAGGGTCCATTTGGCAAGCTTCCAAACTTATATCCAAAGTTATTGTAAAACAGCGATAACATAACTATTTTTCCCATATTTTAAATCAGATTAACAATATGTATGCAACCTGTGTTCGTTGCATAGGAAAGCATATCCAAATTTCAGCCTTGTAGCACAAACACATACAGAGATATGGTTCTATGGGGTTTACATTATGATAAATACACAGTTAACCCCTCTCTCCATGTTAATACATAACATAGCAATTAATTCTACTGAAGCAGGGGGATGCAGATCAACATACACAATAGGGTTAACCCTTTCTCTCCCGACATGATTTATACACACATAGTAATATAACACAGAACGCTGGAGAAATACCTCTAAGACCTGGGGCCATTCTGCTGAAGCAGGGGGATGCAGATCAACATATACACCGATCCCATTAACCCCTCATACCCGATCATGACACAGCCCAATTAAGACAGGCGGTTATGTGGAACTCGGATCAAGACCAGCTCTGTTGGCTAGCAATTGAGTCCCAGTACTCCAGAACGCCTTCTCTGCCAACCTGTCTTTGGTGTATGGATAAAGGGGTTTCTATGGTGCCTAAATTTGAACTGGGTGAGATGAGGCACACTTGGGTGGTATGGCTGAAAGCTAAAACTAAATTCCAGCTTTCCTCCACCAGTTCACAGCTTACCCCAATTTTCAACAACCTCAAATTCCCCCCAGGATGCGAAACTAAACAATTCAACCAATTTAAATCAAAAGGTATCAGAGCAGTCGTGGACCTGTTGAGGGATGACAAGTTCCTGAGCTTCCAAGAATTACGCACCAAATTTGAATCACCTGAGCAAAATACATTCAAATTTCTCCAAATTCGGCACTTTCTACAAAAAATGTCCCCAACGTTGAAATTTCCCCCTCTCACAAAGTTTGAAAAGTTGTGTCAAGTAGGGGCACATCAAAAAGGTCTAATAACAAAAATATATATACGCTGGAATGGGGAATCCAGCGAACCCCCCGCACATGACTATATGCTTAAATGGCAGCGGAATTGAACATGGTTTTTGACAGAGAGGACTGGGAAGAAATATGGGACTCTGCCTCAGAAACTTCCATATGTACCACAGTGAAGGAAAATATATACTGCTGCGGCAGAGTTTATTCGAGCATTTGCCCGTTCTCTGCCGCAGCAGTAACCTGGCGCGCGCCGGAGGGTGCCGGGCGCGCGCCGAAGCAGCGGAAGAGCGCCCTCCGATCGGGGCGCTCTCCCTACCGCTGCCGGGTCCGCCGGGTCCCCCGGAACCCCCTGCCGCCGTCCCCCACATCGCGGGACACCAGGGCTCCCTCGGGGAGCCCTGGACGCGCGTGCAGGGGGCGCTGACACCCGATGATGCGTGACCGCGCATCGGTGACGCGCGGCACACCGAGGGAGTGGGGCTAGCAAGCCGGGGCATCCCCCGGCTTGCGGAACTAGCCCTGCTCGATTTAAACGTGTCGGCAGTGTATAAAATAATGTATCACTGGTATCTTACCCCAGTGAGACTAAAATAAATCTACCCTCTGGCCTCTGATTTATGCTGGAGAGGCTGTGGACAAAGAGGGGACATGGCCCACATCTGGTGGCTATGTCCAGAGATTCAGAAATTTTGGCTCACAATACAAGATTTAATAAAAGAGGTTACAGACCTCACAATCATCATTGATCCACTGACCTACCTATTGGGCAGACCAATAGAGGAAATTGATCACCCAATATGGAAATTAATCTCCTTCATTCTCACAGCAGCTCAGTTGCGTCCTCATGGAAGAAGGTATCACCCCCCACAAGACAAAATGTAAAGAAAAGACTAAATGAGGTCATGATAATGGAAAATCTTATGGTCTTCCTCAAACGCTCGACAGAAAGTTTCTATAACATTTGGGAGCCCTGGTTGACCCACTAACCCAAACCAAAATATACCTTGTTGGGTAATACGAGCGTAGGAAGGCCTTGGGACATAGACGAAGAAGCCTCACCATCCAAGAGGGGGGGGGACACTCCCCACCCCCCACCTCCCCACCCCCTCTTCCCTTCCTCCTCCCATACCTCTTTCCCTTTTCTTACTCCCACCCAGGCCTCTGGACCATGACGTGGTTCTTGAGTCATACCCCCAGGGGTGTCACCCTGACCCCCCTCTCTATTTAAACCAGAAAAAGTACTATTGTATTAGGACATATTTGTAACACAATGTATGTAAACCTAAATATGCCTAATAAAAACGTTTGGAAAAAAATATCATGGCCCCAGTTCACTTAAGAACTTTTAACATCTTTAAATGGGAACTTTTTATGCAAACCAGTAGGGAATTACATATGTGGTAATTGCGTTATGTGTAAGTACATGACACGCAATAAAAGCATATGTAACAGAATAACTGGCAAAATACACACAATCACATAATTAATTAATTGTTTAACAACGTTTGTTGTGTGTATTATTGATTATCCTTGCCATTTATGGTATGTTGGAAAAACAACAAGGCCACTGAAAACAAGGATCGGTGAACACATGAATGAATTAAAAATGCCCAAACGCAATATGGATAGAGGGAAAAAGTTACACAACTTGTCGCAGCATTTCTTAACTTATCATGAGGGGAAACCAGATGAACTGCACTTTAGAGGGATTGGAATTGTTTCAAGAGAACCTAGAAGAGGGGATAGGGACAACATTCTCCTCCAAGAAGTACAATTTTGCATTTACACTATTGGTAGCAAAGCACCAGGAGGTATCTTAATAAACTCATAGAATTGGTTCCATTCCATAGATAATTAATATCTGCCCTCAGCAATTCCATAGATGAAACATCACCTGTTTTCAGTATTTGCTGTTTTTTTATTTTTTTTCATTCATTTTTTCATTACTGTGAATATATTTATTATCTGAAGAAGGTTTTCATTGTTTATTACTAACAAGAATATAGGCAATTGCAACATTGTTTTTTGTTTGCATTAACTAGTTTGAGGAGTGTACATACAGATATGATGGTGTTTAACTAAACATGTGTACATATGTATGCATCCATGGAAGGCATGTTGCATATCTGTATAGCACAATAGCTTGCAGTTTTGGCAATTTATATCTCAAGAAAGACTAATACTGTATATATTTTTGTGTACTGCACCGACACACTTTATTCGAGCAAATACCCGGTATGTACCTGGCAGATACCTGGAATGCGCCACTCCTCACCTCTGACAAGCCTCGTTGCATTTGCCTTCCCAGCCTGGGTTCATGCCTGGCTGATGGGCGGCTGATCTGTTAAATCATAATGATTAGGATTTAATAGGCTGCAAAGCTTCGCGTGTCTACCAGATGGCATAAATTCATGAATTGTAATGCAGTATATATATATATACTGTGCAGTATTGCAGCCAGCGGGAATAAAATGCTTCAATCCCTGCTTGGAAAATACCTCAATGCACTCGGGCAGAAAACAGTCACAAACCTCAATACACCCGGGTATACCCGTAATCGTGGGACTAGCCAAGCTCGAATAAAGTGTGTCGCCAGTGTATGTGCATTTAGATATTTATGTATTAATTAATTGTCTGCTTTAAGATTAATAGATATATGTGTTTATATATATATTTGGCAACTGCTTATAGACTAATGAGAACTAGTGAGTATATATATATACAGTATATATATATATATATATATATATATATATATATGTATATATATATATATATATATATATATATATATATATACAGTGTTCGACAAACCTATACATTTGCTCGCCCCGGGCGAGTGGATTTAACCCCCGGGCGAGTAAATATTGGCCCAAGCAGCACACGTTTGGTACTAGGTGGCGAGTAAATTTTTTTGTGAGCCGAGTAGATTTTTTGGTGATTTGTCAACCACTGTGTATATATACCCCTGATGAAGCCGAAAGGAGAAACGCGTAGGGCGTGATTTTGGAGCATTGAGAGTGAACACAGGACATTGAGGACACTAGCCAGAAATATCCAGCTGTCTGGCAGTGATTTGTATCGTTGTGCCTGCTCGGTACATACATTTTTAATCAGTTGGCGAGGGACGAAGACTAACACAGTGACCGGGAGATTTGGAGACGTAATCTCGCGAGGAGACGTGACGTCACCACGCCGCCGCGTGCAGGCGAACAGCCACGGAGGACGAGAGCAGTGAGTGAAGCGGGGTGGTCCTCAGACCAACAAGACGGACAATAACGAAGGGGGAAAAACGCCACACCATACCCCTGGAGTAGCGTGAGTACTACTAGCACATTAGGTGCGGTCACAGAGACACACGGCCCTTAACTACGGGTTTTGCAACATCTATAATAGTACCCCGCCCTCAGAGGCTCTGGACATTATTGAGAGTGCCTAAATAAATGACTCCATACCCCTGGAAGTTTGGCAATAACACCGCATGTGGTTATAAGGACATTGTGCAAGGAATTAACTGGAACTGTGTATAAGTCCACGGATACCTACCCTTGATGAGTGTGAGAAGCTCTAAATTCTCAAACGCTTTTACCCAAACTCACAAAGTGTGAGTATTTTACTTATTGTCATTTTTATTAAATTTTATAAAAAACTGTGTTACACTATATATGTGTCCCACTTCTCTACCTATATGTGACACTTCACACGAGGATACGGTTCCTGTAGATGAGTTGCTGCTGGCTGTTCCAGATCTTCATTCATTGTTCCTGATCCCAGAGTGGATACAAGGCCTGATTATATTCTATCTGCTGTAAGTGCATATCGTACCATCTGGCAGACAAATTGTTTGAACGTATTACCCTATGTTTGTCTTTCTTGTTTTTACTTGCGCCTAGGTCACTCTTGTTTGGATTTCCTTCTATACCAGCCCGTGGAGCGGTAGACCTTTTGGCTGCAGACTTAATCAGGGAAAGTTAGAATGTGAGGTAGTATACCCTCCTATATATGTGGTAAATATCATTATTAGTCTTATTGTGATTGCGCTTATTGTAGTTTTCTGTTTTTATATATATATATATATATATATATATATATATAGCAACTGTAAATATTCCTGTATATTCATTTGCATGTCTTAGACAGGTCTGCAACCCTGTCTTTCACCATTATCACCCAGCAAACAGCACTTCCACTGCAGCAAGGGATTCTGGGAAATGACATGCAAATGAGCACACAGTGCCACTTTTTATCTCATGCTCACATTACATGAGCAACCCTTAGTCAATGCATGCTGCTTTAAACACAGCTTTTAAGCAAGGACTTGGGAGATGCAAAGTCAGTTAACCCACTCACAGTGCTCATTTGCATGTAATTTCCCAGAATCCCTTGCTGCAGTGGAAGTGCTGTTTGCTGGGTGATAATGGTGAAAGACAGGGTTGCAGACTTGTCTAAGACATGCAAATGTATATACAGGAATATTTACAGTTGCTTTATGCTTAACTGTGGAGGGCTTTAGTCACTTTTTTTACCCATCATAACCTTAATAGTCGTATATATATATATATATATATATATATATATATATATATATATATATATATATATATATTTATATATTTGTGTTTGTTTTTTATTTCCTTTATTTTTGTACTGTTTGCTTACTAGTATTTAGTATTGTTCTGCATTTATGTTTGGTATAATAATTTTGTTTAGTGTTGTTTATATCTATATTTTTTTTGATATACATATTTTTAATGTGCTTTTCTGTATGTTTAAGCATATTATTTATAATTGGCTGGTGTGATCCCGATTGGTGAATAGGTATTTTCCTTTCACTATAAAAACATTAAAAAGGATCTTTTAGCCCAACTCCCTGATGAAGAGCTATTTAGGCGCGAAACGCATTGTGGTGAGGTCATCACGCAATGACACAAGATTTTGAAGACGATAATTGGAATCTGCAATCACCTGCACCACGAGGACGCTAACCCTAAGATAAGCTGTGTATTAATAACTATGACGGACTCAGTTCCCCTTTCTCTTTTCCATCTGGGACTGTGAACTTGTGGGTTTCTGAATCACTTCAGGTTTTTACTCCTCGTGGGGATGTGTGTATTTGATGAGTGGATTTATAGATCTATGTAATCTCTCTTTTTTTATTGTAAAGGTTTATTTGTGATATTTATAAACTTATTTTGTATTGCAACTGATTATGCTTTCTGTTTTTTCTCTTTTGCGCCCCCTTTTTGTTTTGATAATTATAATTTTGGCTTAAGGCAATCACCAACCCAAGTGTCTGTCAAATTTGCCTTATGGGCAGTTCTGATAGTTCTAAAAATGATAGTTTTGAGGAATAGGCAGGTTCTTTAAAAGAGAAATTTAAAGAAAAAAATATACAGATGGAATACTTGTGGAGACCTGTGTGTAATCCTCTTTCGGATGGGAGCTAGTTTATTCCTACTCATGCGCCTGTAACTTCACCCACCACTGCTTGCTCGAGTGCCCCTCAAAATTTTTTTTAATTATTATTTTTTAACTGTTATTTTATCCACAAGAGTTGTTTCAGTATAAAGAAAAAAATTCTGATAATTAACAAAAAGAACAAGGACTCATATTTATCACTCAATATAGTAGTAAGGTCTTTGAGGTGAAAAAAAATCATGAGTAAACATTGGGAGATATTATGAAAAGATCAGATACTCAAATTCATACTACCATCAAAAACCTAAAATTATTTTTACTAGGGCGAGGAATTTAAAAAATCAAATTGCCTCTAGTCAAATTACATGTATTGAGAAAGATAAAGGTTGGCTATGTAACAAATTAAAGGGATTTGGTAACTGTCTCAAATGTAGTAGTTGGACATTTAATACAAGGACAGCGAAATGTATGAAATAATTTATTTAAAATACTGATGGGAGAAAATATGATACTAAGGAATATATTTCCTATGATTCTATTATGTAGTTTTGTTACTTATCTTTCCTTGTAACAAGTTTTATATACTGTAGGTCGAACAAAGCTCACATTTTAAACCACGAGGGCAGAGCATATTACAAATATTCATGCATGATTGGAGACACATAGGGCCTCATGCACTAAAGGTTCATAAAAAAAATCACCGGGCCATTTCAATCACCGTTTTTATGAGCGTTGGTATCACGGTATTCAGAAAGCCTTCATTACCTGTCATAGCAAAATTCACAAAACGGGCGATTAGCCGGTGATCTGATGAATGACCCTCTGAAAAGGCTGCAGAGAGAGCTGCTCTGAGAGAGCCATCTCTCCCTGTGCAAATCTTGCCCGAAATGCATGTGTATAAATTTTAATTTTGATAATAGTTTAGATGAGCAGGGGGTCTCCTGAGCTGAACTGCATTGGTTTCAACGTTGTGGACACCCTACTTCCCGAGATAAAGGCCCCGTTATGGGGTGCCGGTATCTCCTATGCATTTAATTCACATGGTCATGCGACATGGAAATTTCAATGCATAGGAGATACTGGCACCCCATAACGGGACCTGTATCTCGGGAAGTAGGGGGTCCCTGAGGCTATCCGCTATGGTAATGAAGTTTCCTGTAAATGCATTTTTATTGCACAGGATTCATGCCAGGGGTCTCTGGTGCGAATATTAATGTATATCAGCTCCAGAGATTCCCGGCATCAATCCTATATCCCACTTATCACCGCTTACTGAATAGCAGTAGGCATTTTTGGCGATAAGTGGTTGATAAGTGGCTTATGAACGCTTACTGCATAGGCCCCATAGTGTTGCCAAACACCTCAAATTATTCCATAACAAAACCCTGCAAGGATTACTTTTTTGGAATTGATATGGTTAGATGTAATACTAGAGGAGGTGATAAAAACCAAGCCATTTCCCAATTAGAAACTTTTTGGACATCCAATTAAAAGGTGTGATCCCTATTTTCACAATACGTGTAGGTTTCTGCAATAAAGATCTAGAATTTAATGTGATGGATGGTCACAAGAAACCTATTTACCAATTTAAGTGGTTCCTCAAAAAACATTTTGATATATATATTTTTTAGTTTTAGAATTAATTTATAATCCTTGTTAATCACAGCATCTAAATATATGGATTCTTCAGGCTCATATTCCTAATAAAATGTGCCTTTTAGTTTATACTTATGTGATCATATGGAATTGTTTTCAGTTTATAAATACAGAATATGTGATTTCAAATCTATCTGTTTGCTATACGATTATACGTGCAGATATCTTTTTAAGAAAGATTGCTCTTTCTTAATAAATAATTAATTTGCATAATTTATCACAAATCTCTGACCTTCCTATACATAAACAAAGAAAACAACATAACATCACAAAGGATAAGACACACAACATTTAACGTATTTCTGAATTGATTTCTTAAAGCACAGTCAAGATTTCCAATTCGTTTTAATTCTTTGTGACACTTAAGGATCATAAATAATAAATTGGAATTTTAGCTTTTTGTTTCACTTCCACATCAGATGAGGGGTTTCAAACTATCCTAAAATAGACTTTAAATCACAAAATACAAAATGTTCTTCACATAGATCATTTACAGTGTGGCTGATCTGAGTCTATGGGCCTCATGCAGTAAGCGACGAATATGTGAAATCGGCAAGCTTACCGATTAGCCATGTTATTGGCGATTTTCCCTCTCCATATGCAGTAAGTGCCGAATCCCTTGAAAATCAAGACGAAAACAAATCCGCCCACTCTCACGATGATTTGCCGATCACACACAGGGATATCGGCGTGCGTGGCGGGGTGGTGTTACGTTCGCCAATCAAAAATCTTGCTGAATCAGGCGAAGCCAGCATGTATTGGATAGCGCACCATATTTAAAGGCAACGTGTACTGTTAATCATTCTCTGTGTTGTTGGGAGTGAGAGAGAGAGAGACGCACAGAGCTGGGCGATTTAATATTTGCCATATTGACTGAGAGACTTGTTGTGTATTGTGAAAGCTTTGTCCTTTGTTGTTTTGTTTACATATTTGTCTTGTTTTCTATGTGGAAGTGTTTCGTGTGATTGGCTGTACATATGTTTTCTGTTTTTTGTGAGTGCTGTAAGTATGCCCGCAAAGCGTGGGAAGAGTGATGCTGGTGTGAGTGGTAGTGCTACTCGTGCGAGTACGCGTCAGAGTGAACGTACTGTTCAGGGGAGTGATGTTGCTAGGAGTGCGAGTGCTGTTGGTGGGAGTGGGAGTGCTGTTGCTGGGAGTGGGAGTGCTGTTGCTGGGAGTGGGAGTGCTGTTTCTGGGAGTGGGAGTGCTGTTGCTGGGAGTGGGAGTGCTGTTGCTGGGAGTGGGAGTGCTGTTGCTGGGAGTGGGAGTGCTGTTGGTGGGAGTGCGAGTGCTGTTGGTGGGAGTGCGAGTGCTGTTGGTGGGAGTGGGAGTGCAGCTGGTGGCTCAGTTGCTGATGGGGTGTCTGGTGGTGGCGTGCTTGCTGGTGGCCAGCTTTTGGAGTCTCTTCCATTGGAACAAGGAGAGTCCAGTCAGCAGCAGGCAAGCTCTGAGCGTAAACGTGCTAGGAAGAAACGTGTGGAGCATCCACGTAATCCTCGCTTCAATGACCAGGAAAATACAGCTCTTGTCACTGGGATTCTGGAGCACTATGACAGTCTCTATGGACATTTAGTAGGTAAGTGTACCTTTCCATTTAATCTTCAAATACATGTGATCCTAGGTCATGTGAGTTTTGTTAATATGCAAATATGGGTCCAGAATATCTTTCTCTGTTAATTATTGTGGAAACACAGCTTTTTATCATGCGTTACAAGGACAACAAAACTCAGGCGTTCAATTTGCGATAACTGCATACAATATTAATGCAAGCTTGCTTACATGTCTAGGTTTAGTAGTGAATGCTCATGTGCTTCACATATTACACCTAAAACAGCATGTTTGCTATCTCTTGGAACAGCTAGCAGTGTAGGAAACTGGTGCTTCTATTATTATGAATTAACGTCATATATTTTGTTTGTATTTCAAGCGCGGACAAGTTCATCAAGCAAAAAAGAAATGTGGGACACAATAATAATTGGTGTCAATGCATGTGGGAATCGTGTCAGGGACAAGGTGAATTGTCACAAAAGATTTGACGATATTAGGGCAAAATTAAAAAAGAAAATACAAGACCAACGCGTGCATGCTTCTGGCACTGGAGGTGGCCCGCCACAACAACGTCTGATCTTAACTCCATTGGAGGAGCTGCTTCGGGGAAAATTACTTCCCATCATCGTGGAGGGTTTGGCCGGTGACAGGGACATCGGAATTTATCCCTCACAATTTCCACCAGGTGAGAAATCTTACTGTACTAGGCGTGTCGTTGCTTACAGTTATTTAACATATTTCCGCTGCTTTTTATACTGTCTTCACAATATAAGCATACCTACATCTATATATGTATATGTCTGTTTCTCTCTCTATATATATATATATATATATCTCAAAATAGACATATATGTTGTAGTCCTACTAAAAGCAGTAACTAATATACCACGTGCCATTGCATGGTCATTTACATGTGAATTCCCAAAATGCATTGCTGCAGTGGAAGCAATTGATGGTGGGCGAAGATGGGGAACAACAGGGTAGCACACATGTGTAACACATGCTAATGAGAAATTATTACTAGCTACTGGTACAGAACATAAATATGTATAATATTAATGTGTATATTATTTATTTTACTCCTACAAACACGACATTACTGCCTATGCTAATCATGCATCGAATATATTGCATGCAACGGCCTACAAACATCACTTGCACTAACAAATGTATAGTTGTTTATGAAAAGGTCCATTTTTGCTTTATGTCATATACAGACAGCATAATGAGGCACACGTAGCATATGTTATGTCATTGTGTTCATAACTTGCACACTTCAGACGACTATTTAGCTCCTCTACCATTGTGTTAAAGCAGCTGCAATGAATATGTCATCACAGCATACACGTCAACAGAGGGGGTGGGGTTCAGCACACACCCAAATTACAGGGTCATCTTACGGTCAACTTAGTTCACACCATTTTCACCTGTTTGAAGTAATTGAAAGGTCTGGCTGATTAGGGTTTTTGGGGAAGGGAATACCGTTCTTACAACCTGACTAGCAAAACTGAAGGTAATCACACTCATTTGAAAGCTTAACTCTAGGTACTAAATCCCCCAACAAGTCATTAGTTATCAAACCGTATGTCACACATTCGTTCACTCATATCTATAGTTGAACTGATATCAACACCACATTATCACACACTGCATGTGTTGTGTTGTTGAGTGGCAGCCACATTCAGGCGTGCCACAGCTTCTATTAATGTACCACACATATCCACTACCAAAAATGAATATTTTAGCTATATGACCACCTTCATAATAACCATTGTGAATGTTCATCTCATGATAGTTATGTACATTATGATACTGATATGACTACACAACATATGATTTGTATGTACAAATGTAATCAATTTATCCTAACGCATTACTGCAGAAACATAGTATGTTGTATGTTAGGGAACTCAAAAGTTCTAAGTACACAGGCATGTACATTGTTATTACAACTATTTATGTTCACTTTCACACACACATTTTCGGTAAAGGAACTGATGCTGTTAGTTACTCATAAATACAGAACATACAATAACTGTTTGTTCAATATTTACACATGTAAATGTACAACTGATGTTATTGTTATATATAGTTGCCCCTGGAGGACATGTGTCACCTGAGACGGAACAAGTGTCTTCACCTGGGTCATGCAGCTCAACACACCTAGAAGGTGAGTGTATGAGGTGGTGGCCATATAATATGTGCACTTCTATATGTTATGTTGTCATGTTCATTATTTGTTTTGCACATGTTCTTTAAATAGGATTACTTAGTGTCAGTGAATATGAAGTTTAAGACAACATGTATTGTGTTTGTGATGTTAAGTATCATGTAGGAGTTGTGAGTTGAGAGCAACTTTTCATTCATTCTTATTTCATACTGAGTCCAAACATTATTCGTAAGTCAAGGTAGTTTTTAATGTGACGTTATAAAACGTATGGAAACATGTTAGGTGTTACTTATCACACAGTATAATTACATAGTAAAACAGCACAGATTAACATGCCATTTCATAATGTGTACATTTATTTTTAGCACATGATGATGATGATGATGATGATGCCGCCATAGACACCGAAATGCAATCAAGTGACCATGAAGAGGTTCCCATTGAAACAGTTACACAGCCAAATCGTCCATCAATTAACACATACGATGCAATAGTAGCTTCTGAGGGAAAAATTGTTGAAGCTGAAAATCGTCGCCATTCATATCTGATGACAGTGCACGAAAGGATGATATCACTGCAGGAAGAAACGATATCACAATTGTCACATCTCCACAGAGTCTTCATTGAAGTGCCTAAACAATTGCAAAAAATCAACACGTCATTAGAAGCATTAGTTGTTCAGCAAACCCAAGCTAATTACTTGAGAATGACTACAGTACCAAATTTCAACTTTAACACATCACAGGAAGGATCTTTACATGGTGGTCATTTTTCACCCCATGCATCTGATGTTCATTCCCCAGGTCTGGATGTTACCGGTAAAGTAGCAGAAAGTTCTGTGCATGTTCCTGACAACATCCTACCGCTGCAAACTGTAGAAATTCTGGAGCTGACACCTACAAAGTAGGCGGCAAAAACAAAAATGCACAAGCAGTTACTACTGACCAGTTTTTGGACACAAACCAAAAAACCCAAACATGAAACGGACCAACCATTAGTTGTGTAATGTGTACCAACTTGCTCACATGTGTCAGTGGGCAAAAGCCCTTTCCGTGATCAGTCACTGCCCACAAGGCCTGCCCGTGAACAGTCAGTGGCCACAAGCCCTGCCCGTGATCAGTCACTGCCCACAAGCCCTGCCCATGAACAGTCACTGGCCACAAGCCCTGCCCGTGATCAGTCACTGCCCACAAGCCCTGCCCATGAACAGTCACTGGCCACAAGCCCTGGCCATGATCAGTCACTGCCCACAAGCCCTGCCCGTGAACAGTCACTGGCCACAAGCCCTGCCCATGATCAGTCACTGCCCACAAGCCCTGCCCATGAACAGTCACTGGCCACAAGCCCTGCCCATGAACAGTCACTGGCCACAAGCCCTGCCCGTGAAGTGCCACAGGCCACTCAAAGTGGCTCTGTTGTGACTAAAGTTGTAGCTAAACGAAAAAGAAAAATCCAAGAGACAACAAGCAGGCCTGTGACTCGCTCTCAAAAGGAAAAAAAATAATAAATGTTATAATTAAGTAAATATGTCTTTGGCCTTGTTTTGTTGACTTCAGATTATCTAATGAATATTGTATGTATGCTGAAGACCTGTTGTTTCCAAACATTCAAGTATGTCATTGTACACGTGAAGTTTTGGAAATGTTAACAGTCCTAATGAATGGTGTTATTAATATTTATGTATTAATCATCTGCTCAGTAATGGTCCACCAGGACCCAGTTGCTATGTTTGGAGAAGGTGCCATTTACTTACCTGCAAAACATTGTATTTGTGTGTGTTACTTGATGTAATCATTGCATGTAAATATTATTCACATGCAATTAAAAACACACATCTATTTAACTGCTAACATCTTTCTTGTCCGTGTACAGCAGGATTAAGTGTTAAATATTACTTACCTTCACCTTGCTTGAACATTCTAATGTTGTCCTTTAATAATTTATGAGTTCTGTTTTCAATAACATATCTGTGAATGTTTAGTAATATATATGTAGTATGTATGGATATATGTACACACGCACAGTGTGTGTGTGTATATATATATATATATATATATATATATATATATATATATATATATATATATATATATATATAAATATATATATATATATTATTTGTACTATCTAAACTGGTATACATGTATTTTCACAAAACATACACTTAATGCTTCCTTGTGAAAACACAGTATTGTAATTATACACGCCTAATGTTTGTGAAATATACTTACTGTGAGCCTATAACAGTATGGGCCTTAAACAATTATTAATCACTTAATTCACTCATGTTTATCACCATTTAAATAGGTTTCATACAAGGCCTACTTACTGCCATCAATATGATCTGTGTAGAACTGGATTACATAGATATATTATTGGTTGTAACACTACAGCCCTTCTAAATTAAAAAAAGGCGTTGTTTGATTGTAAATCACAATTGCTCACAAGCCTATGCAAAAGGCCATACAACATTGTAAGCCTCTATTATTTAAACCTTTAAATAAATCACACCAATATTAAAATCCCTCTTTACATACTGCTGCGGCCGAGTTTATTCGAGCATTTGCCCGTTCTCGGCCGCAGCAGTAACCTGGCGCGCGCCGATCGGGGCGCTCTCCCTCCCGCTGCCGGGTCCGCCGGGTCCCCCGGAACCCCCTGCTGCCGTCCCCCACATCGCGGGACACCAGGGCTCCCTCGGGGAGCCCTGGACGCGCGTGCAGGGGGCGCTGGCACCCGATGACGCGTGACCGCGCATCGGTGACGCGCGGCACGCCGAGGGAGTGGGGCTAGCAAGCCGGGGCATCCCCCGGCTTGCGGAACTAGCCCTGCTCGGATTAAGTGTGTCGGTAGTGTATAAGCCATTAAATATTGTAATATACACACACATTAAAAGTTTGGTTTTACACACATATACATATGTATATTGTAATATATATATATATATATATATATATATATATTTTTTTTTTTATATATATATTTATATATAATATATATTTATATATATATATTATATATTTATGAGAGATATATATATATATATACATATACACACTTACTTAAACTCTGATGCAGTCAGGGAGTTAACCAGACTGAAAAATAGACACTGAAATGTATGGAAAAAAAAAGATAAAAACATTTGCAGGTGTGTGTGTATTTCATTATATGGCTGTGTAAGCACTATTTTCATAAAGCGGACAATGTTTCATTCCTCAACCCACATTGTTTTTTAATTAAAATTGTACAGTTGTTTTGAGAAAGTAGATAAAAGTAGCTTAATGTGGCATTCACACTGAAATGCCTATCAGAAACCACAAATGTGAACCAATTATTTGTAAAACTCCAATTGGTGGTTGAAAACAGGAGTAAAAGAAGAAACATTTTCTGACCTTGAATGGAAAGACACTAAATAGATAACATTCTAATAGTTTCAGCATTCTGAGCAGAGAACATTGAAGTAGAGTCACATTTTTTGTTAAGCTGCAATGGCTGACGATAGCATTCACAACAGCCATCCACACAAAGGCTATAAAATGATGATAGCGGAGGCGATCGTCTCAACTGCGGAACAGAAAGCCAACGTGGGACAAATCTATGATTTGATTAGAACAAAGTATCCTTATTACCAAGAACCTGGGCGGGCGCAAAATTTTAAATCCTCTGTAAGATTCAGTTTATCAACTAATGAATGTTTTGAACGTGTGCAGGATAACCTACAAGAAAGGTATGGTTTTTGGCAGATTGCTAAGGAAAATAAAATCACCGTGGAACACGGCACATATATTGTGCTAAATAGCATATTTCTTCCTAATAACAATAGCAATGGATCCGCTACTACTGTTCCGTGTGAATCGATACCTGCTGCAATATCTGCACCCTCCATTCCTGAAACACACATTCTACAAGAACATAACTACTATGATTTTTTACCAAGCCTTTCTGCTGCAAACGCATTCGAATGGGTAACCGAATAAATGAACCTACCTCCGGACCAATTGTTTGAAGAAGGCAGTGGCGATTCCTATGAGCGCCTCATGGAGGAGATGTGTGTCATACAGGATTCAGCGTTTGGGTCAACCATGGATGCAAATGCATTGGTTTTCTGGAGCGACCAGTTGCAGGCAGACGAAGTGTTACTTCTACAAGAATGGTAAATATAACAATCGTTATGCCTTGACTCAGCGTAAAAAGTTTTTTTTTTTTGTAACCACCATTTTTACTTTAAATGCGTGGATACAGCGTAACATTGCAGACTGCATAACATGTAGCGATCACAAACACACTGTTTCCTATTACAATATAGTAGAACCAGAAAGATTAGTACACATTGTTCACGGAATAAATATACGTACTTTCCCATCCCTTTAAACATATTAGCAACATGTTACCATAACTGTAACACACACCTGTTTGTTTATCATGCAACATCTTAAAAAAAACCCGGTCGACCACGTATGATGTGGGACCCTTGTCATGTGCCAAGGCGTCCTTAAAAAGGATTACGGATGTAAGTCCCACCCCCAAGCGACGTGCGCGCGTCAAAGCCTATTGGCTGTGTTGTTTTGTTATAGTTACGGTAACTGCACTGTGTCATGCGTGCGCGTCTGTGTTTGTGGGCGTGCACTGGGCGTTAGCCGAATGTTAATTGAGTGGGAGGAGTGTTTGCGTGCGCTTCACGCTGGCTTAACATGACGTCACACGTATTGCATTTGCGCATTGTGTTATCGGCCGTGCTTTCTGTCCACACACGTCTGTTTAAAAAGAATACAGATGTAGTCGTTTAGAACGAATGTAGTTTCTCCTTCATTGTATTAGAAATAAATATTTTATGGTTAATGGTATTTACAACATGTATTGAACGCACAACGTACGCATTGTTTTGCGCATGCGCTAACACTTAGTCGACCCAAGCGTGAAGTGCGTGCGCACATTAAGATGTGCGCGCACATTTTTAAATATACACCCAACGTTAACTTCATATACATAGTTATGCGTGCTACTAATTTTACAAACTAATACATAATGATGTATAGTTGTACTTCTAACATATAACTGAGTGAAGTGTGTATCTACACAATCATATAGAGATGTGTAACGCGTTGTCACGGATACATATATAGTAAGGTGCCATCTTTGACCATCATGTGTTTGCTGTATTTCAGAGATGTCGGGCAAGATACAATCGGATCAATGTATGATTTCAGAAGAGTCTAACTTTATATGAGATGATTGTGAGGAGGAGCCACCGACTACTATACTACATATGGAACTAATTTTATATTGCTTGCAGCGCTTATTAACAAACAATTAAAAATGTGATACCCTTATGCCTATATTGCATAAGCACTTAATTAACATAATGATGTTCCAAAAGAGTGCAGCTAGAAATTTTCTTGACTGTTCTTTAATTACTACTAACATTTTATGGCATGGTGTGTTTTATATATAACAACCATTCCCACTCTGCTAACACATTTGTGTATTCTATTGTGTAATGGAACGTATGACTGTCGAAACTATGTCATAATCATAATAATAATAATAATAATAGCATGTTCTTGTATAGCGCTACTAGTTGTACGCAGCGCTTTACAGAGACATTTTGCAGGCTGAGGTCCCTGCCCCGTGGAGCTTACAATCTATTTTTTGGCACCTGAGGCACAGGGAGATAAAGTGACTTGCCCAAGGTCACAAGGAGCCGACATCGGGAATTGAACCAGTCTCTCCTGCTTCAAACTCTCTGTGCCAGTCTGTGTCTTTACTCACTGAGCCACTCCTTCTCCCAATATAAAGGACACTTACAACCAACTAGCCATTTATTGTTAAAAATTTCTTGTTACATGGGTATGTTGATGAAATGGTTTGGGACTGTAGCAAAGAATGTTATTGGCAAGATGTTGTGGTCCCCTACAATGCATGATGTTATGAATATTACATCAACATCATGTAATGAAGTACGTTTATGTGTATATTTCATGTACCAAACTAAGTATAGTTTACTGTGTTCATTAAACTTTCTAAACATAAATAGTACAGTCAATATGATGATATAACCTACCATAATAAACCTGCTGTTATCATTTGTCGGTGTTATACATGGATCATAAACAAATTGATACAGACACAAACAGTTGTCTTAAAAAGTGTGCCTATGCTAATGTGCATGTGATTGACGTTTATATTTTGAGAATACTTGTTCATTATCATCATGATAATGATGAAGTGACGTCAATGACATTCCAAATATATTAAGAACATTGTGATTGTGGGTAATTATTAATGCAAAATTACAGTAACATTTTTGACACAATTGTGGTTTTGATTACAGTGTGACACTTGTTACATGTAGGTCACATCAACACACATGTGTGACTTATACATACACATGTGACAATGTTTAATTAATGTTGACAAATAATTTATAGCATTAATAATCACCTACATTGCTAAATATAAGATGTACAACGCATTGCTGTGATTACAGGCATTCATGCATGGAGTGTTATGATCAGTCAATTGCATCTGTGATTAATGAGCTCCCGTAAGTAAAAAAATATCTACAGTTATCCCCTTCTCTCCAAACACCTCTATATTACATTAATGGAAATTATAAGGGAACATACATTAAATGTGATGAAATGGGAGTAATCATTTTATAATACAACACACATTAAACCTCATTAGTAGCTAAATGCATGTACATGATACAGAAAGTACATGTATGTAACATTTATCGTTTACCAATATGTTGGATTTTTACTTCAAATAATTATACGAATATTGAGGTAGGCACATCTTATGACAGATGTCAGCAAATATACATACCATGATCAGTCATACTGGAGATATACCTATAATGCAATGGAACAATATATAAATTGCAAACATTGACATGCCATCTTCAGTACCGTAAGCAACACAGCAAAGTGTGTATTTGGTGTTAAATGTGCAACACCATGTATATTTTATGACATTCAAAATGTAAAGCAGCCTGGTGTACACATCATATGGATGTACATGTTACACTGCAACAATAACATTGTATGTAAGCATACTGCAAGAATGAATGACTATGGCCATACTATGTGTATTGTGTTTGCATAAGGAACAACACAAAGCTAAAATATTAGTGCTTTGTTACACCAGTTGTATTCACATACACACAACTAATTTACAATGGAAGAGGGATTATATAACCTGTGCAACAATAACATACCGGTGCCACATCCCTTTGCGCACACAGCAGAGAAAAGAAAGGTGTGCAACCCATATTCATCTGTGTCCTAACAGAAGGTTATATAAAGAAACATTATTGTTAATATAACATAATTAATCTATAAAAGTAGTACTAGGAACATATATGTTTTTACTTACAAGAAAAAAACGAATTTATGAGATTCTGGCGTGTCTGGCCACCACTGGCTGTTTGTTCATTTTCAGCAGCTACATGGGTGGGATGCTCGTCTACCAAAGGCTCAGCTATGTCTGATTGTACATTGTTTCTGAGTGTCACATTGTGCAAAATGCAACAGGCAATTATAATATCAGACACTTTTTGAGGCTTGTATAGAAGAGCCCCACCAGTTCTGTCGAGACACCTAAATCTGGTCTTGAGTATGCCAAATGTCCTCTCTATAACAGATC
Organism: Ascaphus truei; assembly: GCF_040206685.1. NCBI lineage: Eukaryota > Metazoa > Chordata > Amphibia > Anura > Ascaphidae > Ascaphus > Ascaphus truei. The sequence goes on from NC_134484.1 coordinate 316,424,659, forward strand.
TTGTAGAGATATGGGCTGCATTGTACCTCTCCTCTGCTTCAGTTTGAGGGTTTAGCACTGGAGTCAAGAGCCACGGCCTAATTCCGTATCCTGAGTCACCTATAATCAATGGAGCACACATAAGCTTACATTAGTGATAAGATTCTACAACGAAAACATTCCTAAAGAAAAATGTGTTTTGTGTTACAACATCCAAATCTGTACTCACCCAGCAGCCAACCATGTTCAAAATGTCCCTCTTCGAACGCATGGAAGACTGAAGAGTTCCTCAGGATAGAGGAATCGTGACTGGAACCAGGGAATTTGGGTACCACATGCATTATCCTCATCGTGGCATCACATACCACCTGTACATTCAGTGAATGGTAGTGCTTACGATTACGGTAAACATGCTCACTCTGACTAGGTGCAATCAAAGCAACATGTGTGCAATCGATTGCACCCAGCACACATGGTATCCCTGCTATATTATAAAAGCCATTCTTGACTTCCAGCCACTCTGTCGCCTCTGTAGGAAAATGAATATAATTCCTAGCGCGTCTATTGAGTGCATTGAGAAACTGGGTAAAGGCCCGCGAGAATGTAGATTGCGAGACCCCGCCCACTATGCCCACAGTTGTCTGGAATGACGCGGAAAGCAAGATAATGTAATGAGCACAGCATTTTAACAAGCCCAGGGACTGCACGACCTCTGGCTGTCAAAAAAGCATTTTAACAAGCCCAGGGACTGCACGACCTCTGGCTGTCAAAAAATCTAAATCTCCCCTTATCTCTTCATAAAGAGATAAGATTGCTGCTGAACTCAAATGATAGCGACTGACTATCTCCTCCTCACTCATCCCATCTAACAGGGTTCTCTCCCTGTACACACGCGGACGAGGCACAACTTGTCTCCTCTGTCTTCTCCTCTGATCTCCTGTCCCTCTACCTGTCCCTCGGCCTGTCCCTCTACCTGTCCCTCGGCCTGTCCCTCTACCTGTCCCTCGGCCTGTCCCTCTCCCTGTCCCTGTCGTATCCGCGTGCCTGTCCCTGTCACTGTCCCTGGCTCTGTCCCTCCCTTGCCCTATGTCATTCTCTTCATCAGCAAGCATGTCATGAAAAAGAATGTTCCTCCGTCTCCTAAACAATCGCAACATTTTGAAATGAGTAGCTGTGAATGAGCAGGTAATGGGCGTCCTTTAAATAGGTATGTGATGATGTCAGGTGACATAGTAAAAAGCAAGGTGTTACATTAACATATTAAAGTACTTGGCTCACAAGCTGTGTCCATTTGATCAAAGAATTATTTGTTCTGTGTATTCAGCAGACAATCATGATATTTGCCAATGATGTAACGTGAAGCTTTGTACAAACATTGTTTGAAAATTATTAGTGTAATGTGCAATGCATGTAACACTTCTGAACGCAACAGTCAGTCATGTAAATAGACAAAAAGCCTGAGATTGACGTGTAAAATGTTTGCTGCAACATGTGTAATTAGCCATGTTATTGTCACATGTTCACACCAATGAATTCTCGTGTGCATATGCATACATTTATGTAATGAGGATAGTTGCTATTGAATCAGTTTGAAAGGTGTAACAATGATTAACTACTGTCCTTGTGTGTATAAGTTAGCTTGAAGTGCTTGTAATGCAACGTTTACAATGTAAACATGCTATGTGATTGACTGTCCAATAACTGACGTCATGAAAAAAGGGAGGACCCAAAGTACATGTAAACATGAGATGAAAGATGTACATGAACGTTTAAAGATGCGTTACACATTACAAGCATTGTGTAATGTAAAGCAACATGAATATACGGTGGATGTGTTAGATGTCTGACATGTGTAACATCATATAAAGAATTGTCGCTCAGTTCAGTAAAATGTGTGATATGATGTGAGGTTCTCCTATAAGAGTTGAGTATAGGATTTTCCCTTGACACATGATCACATGATGAGTAATGTGACACGCAAATGATGAAAACATCTAAAAGTACAATGTAAATCAAATAATACACAATGCAGTGAATGCCCCCCACACTGTAATGCTAATCACATTTGTATTGTGAGCAATGGAACGTAAACAGTACTATAATGTTATACGTCCCCGCTCATTGACTCCATTGATGTGCAGATGATTTTTTTTTCTAAGTGCCGTTCCGGCAGCCTTAGCAATCGTTCTCCCCTCCAACTTGCCAACTTTAGTTGGCGGGAGAAATTGGCCATAACATCTCAATTTCTTAGTGCCGATCAGCCCCGATAAGCTGATTTTGCTACTTGAATACAGCCCATTTAAAAAAGTGGCGATAAGTGCCGAAAACAGGCTTATCGACAGCAGACTGGCCATAACAAAATTATCGGCTACGAAACCTGCCGAAATCAAGCACATATCGGCGCTTACTGAATCTCAAACCCAATTTTGCCTATAAAATGGCGAAAAAAGCCTTATCAACGCTTACTGCATAGAGCCCTATGTCGGCTAGATCCGCGGCTCTCAGATTATCCCAGTTAGGTGCATTTTTTTGTCGTGTTTGCCCGGAGTGAACTGCGTTATTTTCGCGCTCGTGATATTAGCATTTTATTCTCGCTGTCTGCAATACTGAAATGCCGTGTAAAAACTCAGGGGGGCGTTTGCGAGCTGTTGTCTTGGAAGTCTAATACCTTCGCGGTTCAACCTATGTCAGTACACAGTCTGCGTGTGCGCGCGCAGTAATTGTAAATTTGCATATTTAAAGTATACAGTACATGCATTTGCAGTGCTGTTCTGCAGTACAGTATGTCTCAGTATGTTTCATTTGAAAATTGTTGAAACGCATAGGCGTGTACTATACTGTAACAGTGTCACATTTCGGCATATACAGCGCTCTCTCCTCGCTCAGGATAATTAACTGCACTGCAGGTTATTTCAACTTCTTATCTTCTCTACAATGCAGTACATCTCTCCCACACCATTCCTTTGAACGTGTGTCTGGTTTTAATCACATTCCTGCTTGACAGCAGGAATTTACTGCGCATGCGCCTGTAACTTCGCCCACCACTGCTTGCTTGCCTGAGTGAGTGACCAAAAAAAATTAATTTTTTTTTAATTGTAATTTTTTTTCCTCCACAAGCCTGCAAAAACCATCTTACTGTATTACGATATTCAATCTGTGCTGTAGCTTTTGACTGCGACCCTGTGCATTTGACTGCACATGGTTGATTTGTGTGCTTTTTACGTACTGTATTTGGGGGTGTATTATTATGATGAACTGCATTTTGAAATTAAAGTATGTCTTTAGCTTTGAACTTCATGCAGCTGTACCATGTAGCCCCCTCCCCCACGAACGCTAGCTCAAGGATTTGAAATTCCACAGAGTCGTTAATTTTCTGAATCTTGCCATTGTGTTCTTAATCCGTCCATAGCCTAACTACAAAGCCTCACTGCGCCTGCATGTAGTCTTTTTTGAGATGGGAGCTGCTTACTGCGCAAGAGTCACCCAACCCCCCCCCTCTCCACAGAGTCTTTAATTTACTGAATCTTGCCATTGTGTTCTGAATCCGTCCATAGCCAAGCTACAAAGCCTCACTACGCCTGCGTGTAATTCTCTTTGAGGCTTTGTTTAAGGCAATGCTTTGGAAAATCCCTTCTCGAATTTGATTTGCACAGAGCATCACCTCTCTATGCGCCTGTGTGTAATCCTTCACTCACCACTGCTTGCTTGAGTGACCCCCCAAATTTATTTTAATTATGATTTTTTAACTGTTATTTTATCCACAAGCCTGCAAAAACAATCTTGATATTACGATATTAAATCTGTGCGTTTGCCTGCACATGGTTGATTTGTGTGCTTTATATGTACTGTATTTGGGGGGTGTAGGGATCAAATTACAGTATTATGATTTTTGAAATTACTGTACTCTACAGTATGTTATTTCTTTGAACTGCTGCACAACTATCCCTCCCCCACGCACACACAAACTCTTATCGACAGACACCTCCACAGAGTCATTCATTTTCTGAAGTTAGTTAGTCATTGTGGTTTTAATCCGTCTCTGGCCGAGCGTCAATCGCCTCACTGCGCCTGCGTGTACTCTAATCCTTTTAAAGATGGGAGCTTGCTGCTTACTGCGCATGAGTCACCCAACCCCCCCCCCCCTCTCCACACAGTCATTCATTTTCTGAAGTTAGTCATTGTGTTTTTAATCCGTCCCTGGCCGAGCGTCAATCGCCTCACTGTGCCTGCGTGTACTCTAAGCCTCTTTGAGATGGGAGCTAGCTGATTACTGCACATGACTCACCCAACCCCCCCCAAACCCTTTGAGGCTTTGTTTACGGTAACGCTTTGGAAAATCCCTTCTCGAATTTGAAATGTAAATCTGATTTGCACAGCATTGTGAGAATTGAGAGTAAAAAAACCATTAACTGATTCATGTTGTTTTGTCATTCATTCTTATACTGTAGGGGTGGGGGCGGTGGTTGTTGTCAATGATTATGATTATCAGGAATGTGAATAAACATTTATTTTATTTTTTGAGGAAGAAAAAAATACAAATTTAAAAATCATGAATAATACATAATAAAGTCTTTATTAAGTTCTTCTGGCAGATTGAAATTGGATAAACATTTAGAAAACATTTGTAAAACATGGAGAAACATGAATTATGCCCACTTATAAGAATATTATTTAATAATATATATACTGTAATGTATAATATATATATATATATATATATATATATATATATATATATATATATATATATATATATATATATATATATATATATATACTTATATATATATATATATATATATATATATATATATATACAGTATACATAGTAATATTATTTTTTCCGTCTTTATCTTGTTCCTCATTCTGTGTACAGTACAGTAGTTCATTGAGAGAGGAGAGGTTTTGCATACATCAATACTGCTGTTTATATACTGTACATTTTACTGTACAAACAGATTAGACTGGGCACAAAACCCCACCTCCCCCAGGCCACCCTTTTTTCCTGAAACGACAAGAAAACAAAAAATTAGTGCAGTTATGTGCGTAGTGTATTATGGCATTGTGTGATGTGTAGTACTACTGTAGATGGCTGGTGCTGCTTTCTCTGGAAAGAAAAAAATTGAGCAGTTAGTAGGCAGTTACTGTAGTACTGTCAAACTAGTCTATACTGGAACTACTGTATACTCTGACTACTGTTAAATACTATGTACTGTAACCTGATGGCTAGTGCTGCTCTCTCTGTAAAGAAAAAACTGGAACTACTGTATACTCTGACTATTGGGAAAGAAAAAATCTGTGCCATACTTACCTGTATCATACTGTACTTACAATACTAGAGCACAATACTACTTTCCTGATGCTTGCCCATTACGCGCGATGACAATGGGCAACACAGTGGCAATATGGTCTATATATTTATTGCAGCGTTCCACGGTGAGTACATCGTTCCAAAAACTCATTATGCCTTTCAACAACTCGTCCTTTTTGGAGGGTTTCGCCACTTTCCGGATATGGTCCTTCAGCTGATACCAGACCATTTCGATCAGATTGAAGTCTGGCGATCTGTCATTGGAAAAAAAGGACAATTAGTTTAAGAGATACAGTACATTACACAGTAAAAACAGTGGGAAACAAATGAGACACGGTTACCGCAATTACTCCCGCTGGCGTCTTCACCCAGTTGATACCGCGCTCAAGGATATGCGCTGTTGACGTGGTGTGCTTCGGATCGTTGTCCTGGTAGAAGCGGTGACCATTCGGGAACTCACATGTGATGTATTGCACTATCTCAGGGACAATGTTGTCTTGGAAGAAAGCTTTATTCATGATTCCTATAGTAAGAAAAGAAAAGTGCTCAAAAAACTGCACAATAGTACAGTACAGTGCATACAGTAAGGCTACACTAGTAAAGTACAGTGCATAAGGCTACATTATATTTCATATATTGTACCTTCAAAGATGACAATGCATCCTGGTCCACGCCTAGAGATGGCACCCCACACATGCAGCTTCACGGGGTGTTTTGGCCACGGCTTCAAAGATATGCGGCCTTTTTTGTGGAATGCAAAGCTTGCAAATCTCTCCAGCGACACAGTAGACTCATCAGTGAAGATGCAATCCTGGAAAGTTTCCCCACTGTCGATCCATGCCTGGGCCTGGACCACTCTTTTGATTTTGTTTGCATCCCTTATCATGGGGTGCGCTCTGTAATGACAAGGAATAAATAATTTTAGCGGTACAGTACAGTTTCCTAAACAACACTTTTACCTCCTGTACTGTCCAGTACTAACCTCACACATTCATATTTCCATCCAATGCTGCGTCTCATCTTCTTTATGCTGGTCTCGGATACAGTGAGATTGTGATTTTCCTGCAGAGTGTATTTGACCCTTAATGCACTCTTCTCATCATTCTCCTCACTTATTTTGTCCACCAGAAGAGTTGTCTCCCTACAATGTAAAGAAAATATATTGTTTTGTTAATATGCAGCAATATAAAAATGATATATTCTGTTGTACTGTAATATAAATATAAAAAAAATATATACTGTTATATAAATATAAAAAATATATATACTGTTGTAATATAAATATAAATATAAAAAAAATTTACTGTTGTAATATAAATATCCAAAATATATATACTGTACTGATATAAATATAAATATACACAATATATATACTATACTGATATAAATATAAATATACAAAATATATATACTGTACTGATATAAATATAAATATACACAATATATATACTGTACTGATATAAATATACAAAATATATATACTGTACTGATATAAATATAAATATTCAAAATATATATACTGTACTGATATAAATATAAATATACACAATATATATACTGTACTGATATAAATATAAATATACATAATATATACTGTTCTGATATAAAAATAAATATACATAATATATATACTGTACTGATTTAAATATAAATATACAAAATGTATATACTGTTGTAATATAAATATAAATATACAAAATATATACTGTTGTAATTTAAATCAACAGAAATAACAGGTCACCTCCTCCACCCTTCTTCGACGTCGCTACCGCTTCTCTCCATGGAACCCCCATCTCATCCTCCGTTGCACCCATCCACCCAGATTTCCAGACGCCATGCACAAGAAGCAGCTCGTTAGACCGGATGCTGAATGGGATAACTGTGGATCTCCCCGGGAACTCTATTTTGCTAGCAAAGATAGATTTGTTTCTGGAGACCATGCTAAATGTGGAGCAACTGATGATACATATGGATCAACGGATGGATCGAAGGACGGAGAAGATAGAGGCTGACATAGCGGGTATACATTATTTGCTCGGTGTAAATGCCCCTGTTTCCCCGATGCTGGAGCAGGGGGGTGACATGGATGTGATGAATGGGACCTTCGACCCCCTTCCATCACCAAGCGCACTCCCTCCACCAGAAGATGTAGTGTACATGTATGCCATTGAGGAGGACATGACAACCCCGAAAAGACCACGCCAGGAGACAACACGGCGACCAAGACCGGAGGAAAGATTCCTCCCAGACAACCTACCATCACCCGTCGCCTCAAGCACACCCGCTCCCAGAAGACCTACATTCGCTCGCATCGATACGGTGCCCGACATCACCCTGTGCGATTTGCCACCGGCGCTCAGGGAGAAGTATAGGGTGAAGAGTGCTGGTGCACCCCACAAGTATGCCTTGTTACTTTTTAAGCACCATGTTCCCTACTCGTTGTACTGCGACTGGGCCTTCAAAGTGAACTACGAAGGAAATCGCGTAAAAAAGGCGCTTCCTGCCAATTTTAGAAAGAAATGCGGCGCTTTTATCCAATTACAGATCCTGTAATGAAAGGCGTTCAAGACTGCATTAATGGCGTTTTGCGCCATGCAAGGAATCGGCCATGGACGGACAATGTGGAGGACTTTCTGTAAGACCATACTGTTGTGCTGAACTGTATTGTACTGTACTGTACATGTTTTGACCTGCTGTACTTGAATAAAGGAGATGTTGTTGTGTGTTTTTTTACATGTATTAATACAGAAATGTTTTAACTTGCTGTCCACACACACAGGACCTGCACAATTCCAGTCCCTGAGGGCCGCAAACAGGCACGGTTTTCAAGGTTGTCCTGAAAACCTGCCCTGTTTGCTGCCCTCGAGGACTGTAGTGGTGCAGGTCTGACTGACAGTTTTGCACACCATGCCACTGTACTGTATATGTTTCTTTAATAAAGGAGATGTTTCGTTTGTATACTGTATTTTATGAATAAAGTTTTTTTTGTAATCACAGGTAAGACCATACTTTTGTGCTGAACTGTATTGTACTCTACATGATTTGACCTGCTGTACTTGAATAAAGGAGATGTTGTGTGTTTTTTTACTTGTATTTATACAGAAATGTTTTAACTTGCTGTCCATACACACAGGACCTGCACAATTCCAGTCCCTGAGGGCCACAAACAGGCACGGTTTTCAAAGGTTACCCTGAAAACCCGCCCTGTTTGCTGCGCTCAAGGATTGTACTGGTGCAGACTGTTTTGCACACCATCCCACTGTACAGTATATGTTTTGAATATATATATGTTTATTTTATGAATAATGAATTTGTTTTTAAAACATGTGACTGTAAACCATACTGACTGACATAAATGTTTCAATAACTGTAGCAGTAAACCATACACCTGTTGATGTTTTGAATTGCTGTGCACTTAAAATGTTTCTACATTGTACAGTATTTGTAAATAAAATTTTTTGTACTTACTCCACCACCAATAAAAGAACATGTTTATTTGTTTTACATTGTTCCATTGGTTCCTTTGCTACTGTAACAAAATACAGTGTTTCTAGAATGTCGAGGCATACTGCACTGTATACTGTAGCCATGCTCAGTATAAGAGTAGTAAAAAAAATAGAAGACACATACTGTACTGTACGTACTGGCACTGTAATACATGTAGAATAAATGCATAGATTTAATTTTTTCGGGTTTATTACACAGTATACTGTATATAAAAAAGTATTGTATACTTTTCGGCCGGAAAACATCAGCATACTGTTTCAGGTACAGTATTCTATCCTAATCAATAACAACAGCCATTAAACTGTAGACTCCGGTACGTGGCTTTTTAAATCCGATTCAGCAATGTGCAGGCATGGTTACACAAAGCGATATTAGCCATAGAAATCCCTCATTAGCCGTTTTCTTTTCGGAGGAAAAACAAAAAGAAATGTTTTACTGTAATGGTCAGCCCCCTAAAGACGCTCCCAGCCAGTCCCACCAATAATTTTCTCAGGGGGCATCTCCTGTTCACATGCGCACGTGCCTACCGTCGATGTAATGACACGCATATGCATTTCAAGAAGGTTCCAATGCGCATGCGCCTAGCGTTCCACCAATTGTTCATTATCTGCAGTACAGTACTGTAGAAGCCACTCAGCCAATGATATTGCTTACAGGAGAATCGCTTGACTTTCGAATCGCACCGATATTGATACTGCATTGTCAAAATAAAAAAAAACACAGACAATAATACGGTAACAATACTAACAATACTCACCATAGAATTTCCCATTCAGCTGGCGCCGGCGCCGGTATTCTGCCAGTCCAGCGTTCTTGATCATCCACGTCGATAGTTTGCAGCGGGGATAGTCCACCTGTATACCACCCTTGATAAAGTACATTGAGTACGAAACGCGTAGGTGCGTTTACCTGTCCGTTTTTTATGTGTAGTTTCAGCATGCAATAAATTCAAATACATTTTTTTCATCTCTGGAGTGGCCTGGCTGTTTCCTTTTCCTGCATGATTTTCACCGGATCCCCTGGCAGTGCGCTATCAACGCTCTCTATTCTAGTCCACCTGTAGTCAGCTGATGAGGCTGGAAATTGCTTAGGTACATGCAAGCTTGATCGAAACTGCACGCGAAATCCGGCTCAGGCTTGCTGGATAGACAGCAAGGGTTGTCACTGGGGGACCGTCATTGGAAGCCGTTGCTGGTGCATTGCTTGGCAGCGACTGTCTTTCTTAGTTGGTTTTAACATGACCCTTCGCCTTTTGCCGTAATCATGATCATAGATACAGGAAAAAGCTGGTGATACACACCAATACCCTCCAACAAATTGTGACTCAATACGATAAAAACAGGGATCGCTACATAACCTTTTCCTTATTGCACGCTTCCACGTATGAGGAGCTGGCGAAAATTTGTAAAAGTCATAGTTTTCGAGAAAATACTGATAAATTTGAACAACTGTTGCCATCTTATCCTCTGTTGCATTAATCGCAACCCATATCAAATACACGTAACTTCTGATGGGTTTTTGGAAAACGGGCTGCACAAGAACACTCATGGCGGGCGGCGGGTCTCTGGAGAATACTGTAACCGAGACTGGTCTTTGTCTTTCTTTAATATGAAAAGCCTAAATTGATACATTTTTGCAACCTCTTCCTTCAGTCTCAAGGCCAAGTTACAATAGCACACTGTGGTATCTTTTTTACACGAAACACCTGCAAGTCGACACATTACTGAAGCGCATGCGCATTCCAATTCATGAATATCTGCCATCTGGCGGACACGCGAAGAATTGCAACCTATTAAATCCGAACCATTCTCAATAAACGCATCAACCGCGCGTCAACCGCGCATGACCCGTGGCTGAGAACGCAAAATGAATGCGGCATGCTCCAGGTGAGGTGCGTCGCATTCCAGGAAAAAGCCAGGGAAAAACCGGCGATTTGTTAGACACAGATGAGCCGCAGCAGTATATATGTTAACAATTCTGAACTATAATTATACTGTTGAGAGATATTTATTATATTTCATCCATATTCTACATAATTGTGGGCAGCAGAGAGGTTTGAATGTGGCAACATTATTTGTTGATGCAGGTTGTACCTCTAGTATACATAAATGAAAGCTTATTGTTTTGCATAAACCTCCCACTGATAATCAGCCCATATGCAGCCCTAGTAGATTAGACGCTCTTGATCATAATGGGATAACAGGATGGAGATGGTTAACTAGTAATTCAATTGTATGGGAGATGACACATTTATTATCTGAAAATATTCACCCTGATGAGACTTGGGCTGTGAGTGTATTTCTGCGATATTATTCTGTTAAATTGCCATATATGCAAGGGTTAATTGATTAAGGATGCTCTGCTTTTAACTATCCTGTGCATCAAAGGGTCACCGCTATGGTGAGCACAGGTTAATAATTGATAAAAAGTAGACACAGTAGGAGGCGCATGTGCGACGGGAGCGTAGATGGAGGCTTAATTTGAAGGCTCCACTACCCGCCGGCAAATAACAAAATAAAACAACATTTAACACAAAAATTAGTAGCTAATCACATACAGTCGGCAGACGGCGAAACTGTACTAAACAAAGGAGGATGGCGACAACGAGACAAAAAAACAAACGAAAGGTGGATGTGCGCTCGTACTTCACGGGGTCCGGCAAGGCAAAGGCAGAGGAGAACCTTGCGGTTTCAGATTCCGATTCTGCACCGGAGATGGAGGGAACTGCAGTGGAACACCAGGGAACCATACAGAGGGAGATAGCCCAGCTCCTAACTGATTTAAAGACCTTTTTCAGGGGGGAAGTGGAAAGCCTCTGGAGGGACATTCTTAGTATCGGCACCCGCACAAATGAACTGGAGGAGAAAATGGAAGAAAGCACCAAGTGCCACCAGGAAGCAGATACGAGGATGGGGGCTTTGGAAAAACGGGTTGCCGAGCTGGAGGACCGGCAGGAGAATAAGGAGAACAGGGAACGGCGCAACAATCTGCGCATCCGAGGGATCCCAGAGGAGATCCTGGACCCGGAGGTCATGATAAGCCGGTGGATGAATACCATAATGCCGGGCAAAACAGAAGCAGAATTGCTCATGGACCGGTGCCACCGGGCCTTGCGATCTCGGCCACTGCCCAACAACCCCCCACGAGATGTGATCCTCTGTCTCCAGCATTACAAGACCAAGGAGGAGATATGCAGGATAACAAGGGCGACCCCAACAGTGTTATATGAGGGAATAAATATGTCTATATTTCAGGATATATCACCAATAACCTTGGCAAGAAGGAGAGCTCTACAACCTGTAACTAAGATACTGTGAGATAAGAACATCCGTTACAGATTGGCCTTTCCATTCGCCCTCGTGGTGGTGAAAAATGGCCGGTCCCATGTTCTCAAACACCTTCCGGATGGGACAGCATTCCTTATTAAACTGGGGCTGGTGGAAATGGTTACTTACCCTGGGAGCCCGGAGCCACGCCCTTCACGCTCGCCAGACTGGGATACTGTGGGCACACCAGCCGATAAGACGAAGGAGAAGGCTGGGGCGAGTGCCAATTAAATCTTAAAGGGCCAGCCACGCTAGGTCGGTGTATAAAATTCCAGTTCGTTAAGTTACCATAAAGTCGGAGAAATAGTGAAGCAGGGTCAGCTGCATCCCCCTGCTGAAATACAAGTCACTCCACAAGTGGTGAAATTGCTATCCGGTCCAGGGAGCTATCAGCAAGAAAGAGACTTCAGGATGGCGGCGAGACACTTACCCCGTGAAGAAGAGGGAAAAGCGCGGCAGAAACTATGGCAGAGGCAGTTTTGGCGCGAAGAAGAGGAGCGTCTTCTGAGCCCACCCACGACTACACCTATCGCTACTTGCAGACGACCTCTTACTGATTCTCCCTCGATGACATCAGGGGGAGGGGCCTCACCGGGCTTGGAGGAGGACCGGATGGCGCGACTGAAGTGACGGCAATCCGCCGGAAGTGAAGCGCCGGAACAGGAAGAGAACTCCCCGGCAGGGGTGCGCGAATTCCACTGCTAGGGAGGGGGGGGGAGGGTGAAACAAGTCCCAATATTCAGACCCCATGAGTTGTTGTGGGATAGAAGAGAGCGCCCATGTGGAAGATCTGGAACGAAAGCGGCGAGGGAGGAGAAGAGCTTAAGGGAAAGGGGGGCACACTCAACTAAATCTAATAAGAACGGGGGGGGGAGGAGGAGTGAGAGGGTTAATGAAGGTGAAGTGGGGGGTATCAGGGGGTAGAGGGAGAGGTAGTTATAACACAATAGGGGGAGGCATAGCATACTCAGAAATAGTTCCTAAAGTTTGGTTAGTTTTTTGGTGGCATTAAAGTTAGTTTAGTTAAATGGGTGCTTGGTTAGAGTCATATATCGTAGATCTTCAAAAGCAGTTTTGTTGAAAAATAGCAACAGTTGCCGGCGGGGGGGCAGGAGACTGCCACCAACCTTACCCGTAGGCATGTGCTGCTGGGGCGGGGGAACGGGTCCAACTCGCAACCCCGCCAAAGACCCGGGAAACCATGGGCGGCGAGTTGTATCCTAGGCCTGGACTGGGAGGGAGGAGGGTCCAGGGCAGGGGCGATACCCCCGGGCGTCGAACCTTAGGTCTTTAGAGACCAATATGGTTCTTTGCATGTATGTCAATGTTGTCTGTTGTCCTTGTCTCTCCCCTCTGTTTCTTTCCCTCCTCTTCCCAGATTCCCTCGGAGAAGGAGCTGAGTCCAGACAGAATCGACAACGCCGGTTCGGGTACTACGCATGGCCACGGATGCTGGGTAGGTATTGGTTACACAATATACACAGCGATCCCCACAACACAAAAATATGGCTGTAACATTTATCTCCCAAAATGTCAAAGGGTTTAACAGCCCGAGAAAGCGTAAAATTGCCTTCTCCGAATTGAGATGGAGGGGTGCAGATGTTCTCTTCCTACAAGAGACACATTTTAGCACAAGCAGTAGCCCGGGTTTTCTGGACAAAGGCTACAGGCAGTTTTTCCTGGCCTCTGCAACAGAAAATAAAAAAGGGGTTGCTATAATCTTTAATAACAAACTCCCCTTCCGAGTAGAGAGAGTGAAGCGAGACACTGGTGGGAGATATCTGATTCTGGTGGGGCAATTGCAGCAGTGCAGGGTAACATTGGCCTGCGTCTACGCTCCATGTGAAAATGAACCTAAATTTTTTAACTTATTTTTCCTGACACTCCAGCGTTGGGCAGAAGGGAATGTGATCTTAGCAGGTGACTTCAATAAAGTTATGGATCCCCGGATAGATAAATCCCTGAAACAGCAAAGAAATAGACAGACGGGCAATGGGCCCCTATTGGAAGGATTGAGGAGAGGGTGCCTTATACACATCTGGAGGGAACAACACCCCGGCGAGCGTAGTTATTCGTTTTACTCACATCCGCATGACAGTTACAGCAGGATCGACCACTTCTTTGTTTCAAGTAGAATGGTCCCACAGATCTCCGACACCAAAATACATGACATTTCATGGTCGGATCATGCATCGATAGAGCTACGATGCACACAAATTAGACCCGTTAGCCCGGGAGCAAACTGGAAGCTTAATGAATCATTGATTAAGAAACAGGCAGTTCTTCCAATTAACATGGGCAGTGTGGAATCCCACACAATGTTGTGGGAGGCTCATAAAGCCACGAAGAGGGGGGTTCTCATAAGCATAGCAGCTAGGAGAAAGAAACAAAGAGACGCCAAATTGGCACAGCTATATAAGAGGTTACATGAGCTCTTTACACTTCATAGCCGATCAGATAGAGGAGACACCTTAAAGGAGCTGAAGGATGTAGATTGAGCTTAACATCCTCCTCACATCCCGGGCCGAGAAAGACTTGAGTTGGACACGGAGGAAATTTTTTGAGAAAGCCAACAAGCCGGACACTATGTTAGCCAACAGACTCCGCAATAGACAACCAAATTATAACATACAAACAATAAGGACAAAAACAGGGGAGGTATCCTCTAACCCCAAACGTATAGTGGAAGAGTTTAAAACCTATTATGAGCAGTTATACAATTGGGAGAAAGTGGCTCATAACATTAAGACAAGCGGGATACTGCAAGAATTCTTAGCAGAGGCTGTCCTGCCAAGGTTGAACGAGTTGGAGCGCGAGGCAATTCAGAGTGATTTTACATTGGAGGAGCTAACAGAGGTTGTTAAAAGCCTGAAGTCCTCTAAAGCCCCGGGCCCAGATGGGTTCTCCAATCTCTACTACAAAAAATGTATAGGTATCCTAGCCCCACATTTGCTTAGGTTATTTAATGGGGTCGTAGCGGGAGAGCCCTTCTCAGAGCAGATGCTCCAGCCGTCGATCTCCTTGATTCAGAAGAAAGATAAAGACCCTACAAATTGCCAAAGTTACAGGCCAATATCATTGATCAATTCGGACGTTAAGATCTATTCTAAATTACTGGCCAATAGATTAAGCGCTATCCTGCCTAGGCTGATCCATCCGGACCAGGTTGGTTTTATTAGAGATAGATAAGCGGCCTACAATACCAGAAGGATTGTAGATATAATTGACTTTGTTGAAGCCAGCAGGGCTCAGGGCCTGGTGTTAAGCCTTGACGCGGAGAAAGCCTTTGACAGGATAGACTGGCCATACTTGGAGTCCACGCTTGGGGCATTTGGGTTCGGGGATAAAATTCTAAGGGCAATAAAAGCGCTGTACACAGCTCAAGCAGCGAGGGTGATCCACAAGGGCTTCCCCTCAGAGTTGTTTAAAATCAAAAGTGGTATGAGACAAGTATGCCCGTTATCGCCCTTGCTGTTCGCCTTATGCATCGAACCACTAGCAGCACAAATACGTAGCAATCCAGATATTGCTGGTGTCCGAATCCGCTCTCAAGAACACAAAGTGGCTTTGTATGCCGATGAAATAATTGTGACAATTACAAAACCATTCACCTCGCTACCTAACCTGTTTGAGCTTCTGGGGAGGTTTAATCGGATCTCTGGGTTTAAGATAAATCAGACAAAATCAGAGGCGCTTAGTCTGAACATCCCAAAAGAGATGGAAAAACTAATAGAACTTAATTTTGAGTTTAAGTGGCAGTCCAAATCCATAAAATACCTGGGGGTGCATCTCACAAAAAAGATAGCCTCCCTATACCAGGCAAATTACCCCAATCTATTGAGGCTTTTAAAGAAGGAACTGAGAGACTGGTCAGCATGTGGTATTTCATGGATCGGCAGAATCTATAGTGTTAAGATGAACATCCTCCCCCGGATTCTGTATTTGTTCCAGACTCTTCCGATACCCGTGGTGCGATCTGAGATTAAAGAGTTACAAAACTCAATAACGAAATTTATCTGGAGAAACAAACAACCACGGATAAAATCAAAAATTATGCAAAGACCTAGGGAAGCTGGGGGTCTGGCAGTGCCATGTTTGTTGTCTTATTATAAAGCGGCGCAATTGTGCCAAATTACACAATGGCATGGAGACCCGGAGCTGAGAAGGTGGGTGGCACTGGAGAGGGAGTTGTGTGCCCCGCTGGAGCTCAGGGACCTAATTTGGTACCCAAAAGGTAGAATAAAGGCCATAAAGGAGCCGCTAACCTCCATGCTCAACTCAGTTTCGGTCTGGAAGGCGGCCAAAAATAATCGCTCACTGACCTCAAAACACACCTTAATGGCCCCTTTGCACGGCAACCCAGACTTTGCTCCGGGGATGGAGGGTAAGAATTTCACGCTCTGGCGACAATTAGGGTTAAGAAGACTGAAAGACCTGGAGGGGAGAAACACTATCAAATCATTTGACCAATTAAAGTCAGAAAAAGGCATACCCAACACAGAATTTCTTAGATATCTCCAGGTCCGGGCATTTTACAACAAACACTTAGTGAGATCACCGCTAACAAATTTTGAAAAGCTCTGTGTACGGGGCACCGACACACGGGGACTGATCTCTGCTTTGTACAAGGATATGGTCGGTGTGGACAATGACGGCACCCACATGACTCAGTGGGAGACTGATTTACAAGGACCACTAGAAGACAAGGACTGGACAGAAATATTCAAGGCAGTTGCCAGTAGCACGATCTGCACAACATTGAAGGAGAACTCATATAAAGTATTGATGAGGTGGTACCTCACTCCAATTAGATTGGCTACATTTGTCCCAGGAGCTTCCCCGCTCTGCCCTAGGCAGTGTGGGGAACAGGGAGATCTGGTACACATGCTGTGGTCCTGTCCGAGAATCATACCCGTATGGAGTCAGATTAGAGATTGGTTACAGAGGATTTTGGGCCTGCAAACTCGGCTCGACCCGTGGCTGTTCCTATTAAGCAAACCCACAGACGTAGTATCAAGAACGGGGAAAAAATTAATTGCACATTTTGCAACGGCTATGAGGTGCGAGACCGCAGCATTATGGAACCAGAATGCAATTCCAGCGATAGAAAAAATCAGAAATAGAATTTGGTTTGTTTGCCAGATGGAGAAGTTAACGAGTTTGGTTAACGACACTGGCCCAAATTTCCAAAAGGTCTGGTTGCCCTGGCTATCTCAGACAGATATTCAAGGGGTGAGCAA
Organism: Ascaphus truei; assembly: GCF_040206685.1. Lineage (NCBI taxonomy): Eukaryota > Metazoa > Chordata > Amphibia > Anura > Ascaphidae > Ascaphus > Ascaphus truei. The sequence continues at coordinate 316,442,022 of NC_134484.1, forward strand.
TGCCACCATTTGGCTCTAATAAGTTAAGGTGAGTTCTCTTTTGATGGGTGGAGAGGGACATAGAGAGTGGGGAGGGTGATGACAGAAGGCCCCCCAATCAGAAAAGGTAAAAGGCAGGCACATCAACACCCGTAGCTACGGCGATAAACCAAGGAACAAACCTAGGTCACCAGTATGGCAGCATTTGAGGAGTCTCGGCGTCCCCTTCTCCACCACCCCCCCCTCCTTGTCTTGTTGTCTTCCCATCACCCTGTTTGTTGTATGTCCAGAATCAAATTTCTTGTTTCTGTTACGGAGCTTATGATATGATTGTAAGTTATGCACTTGAAAACCAATAAAATTAAAGTTTAAAAAAAAAAAAGTAGACACAGTAATATGTGATCATGACATATGTGTTCACAATACACACTTTTTGAATTATTACTGCGGTGTGCTGCCTTTTGTCATCAGGATCCCCCTGGTTACCACATGTCTATATGCTTCATATGGGACAAGCATCTGCCTTCTAACAAACGTGAGTGCAAACCTCCATACCAATGACCATATATATATATATATATATATTGTGACAGAAAGCAGGGGATGGTAATAAATTCCGTATATAGGGCTCCCAGGATACTGAACAGTTTCTATCCTGTTTGGCCTGGGAGTGCAGCCTTATAATACATACACTCCATCCCACAGTTTGGCAAGTGCTGGAACTGAGGGATGAGAGATCCAGACCAGAGTTTGCCTGCTGCCTGATTTCTGTCACCTGTCATGCTAATTAGAAATCAGGTATGTAAGACTGATTTCCTGTTTGCTCCTCCCTCTCTCTCCAAGAGCCGGGAGGCTGGAAGGCTGCTGAATTACAGAGGGGAGAAGCCTCTTCCACAAACAGGTTCAATCATTGTGTTCATTTGTCTAAGACTGCAAAAGGACCTTGTTTTGTTGTTGGAAGTGGAAAAGCCACTTCCAACCCTGAGTCAGGGATATCTAAGTTTAAGTTATCGCTCAGATGAGCAGCTTTTTGTTTGGCTTTGTTTTCTGTTTTCACTGTGGCAGTCTCAGTGCCTGGGACTAAATAAACCAGACATAGCCTGTTTAAAGGAACAGTACGTAACGTCTCATCATTTAACCTACCCTAAAAGACCGTGTTCTAACAGTCCCGGACAAGCAGCGGAGCACCGGAGTAAGTCGTTTGTCACATATGGTGGAGAATGCAGGCAGAACACTAAAAGGTCTGCGGATTAAAGAACTTTGAAGGAAAAAAAAAGTTTTTTTTTCACCCTCTGCAAACAAGATGGACGACGTGGTGAGTGCGCTGGTACGCAATGTCGCTGTCCAGAAAGACGAGAATGAAGCCCTGCAACAGGCGAATAAAATCCAGCAAGAGACTAATGCAAGCCAGCAAGAAACAAACCGCTTGCTGAGAGAGGAGCAACAACGGTTCGCCCAGGGCTTGCAGCAGGAACTCGAGATCCTGAGGGGGACTATCAGTAACCTTTCACTGGCAGAGGCAGCCCCAGTCCCGAAAAGGGCCAAGGCAAGCCACTACCTTCAGAAGATGGGACCCTCGGATGATGTGGATGCCTATCTTCTCACGTTTGAACGCACGGCACAGAGAGAGGGATGGCCAGAAGCTGAGTGGGCTGGTCTAATCGCACCCTTCCTAAGCGGCGAACCCCAGAAGGCTTACTTTGATCTAGAGCCAGCCGAAGCTAACGTCTATACAAAATTGAAGTTCGAGATCCTCGCCCGCCTCGGCGTAACCACGGCTGTTCGTGCCCAAAGGTTTCACGCATGGTCCTTCACGATGGATAAAGCCACCCGAAGCCAGATGTATGACCTCATCCACCTCGCCCGGAAGTGGCTACAACCTGAGATCAACTCAGCAAGCCACATCGTGGAACGGTTGGTCATGGACCAGTTCTTGAGGAAACTTCCCTCTGCCTTACGCCGTTGGGTCAGTCGGAGTGATCCCCACAATGCGGATGAGCTTGTGGCCCTCGTAGAAAGGTACAATGCAGCAGAAGAGCACCCGCAACCCACAGTTGTGGAGCAACCCCACTACCCGAGGTTCCAGGACTCTTCCAGAGACGGTAAAAGGGAACCGGGGTTAAGGGGCGCTGAAGAGCGGCGACCACCTTCACGCAGCACCAGCAACAGTGGCTCGCTCACTAAGGGCAATAGCCAACATGGGGAGCCGGGAAAAGGCTCTAAGTGGGACATAGACTATGTACCTAAATGTGTAAATTGTCATGAGAGGGGCCACACAGCAAAAATCTGCCCACTAAATGATGAACCCATGCAATGCAACAGCGTGGAACCTTATTCGCTGTGGTCCCAATGTATGGGCCCTAGCCCAGAGGACCCCTTGAATAACCATCTGTGGGCATTTGTAAAGGTTAATGGTAAGAGGGTTCAGGCACTTCTTGACTCTGGGAGCATGGTCACACTAGTGTCCCAATACCTGTTGCCCGTTAAGAAGAAACAGGGAAACAGTTCACAAAGAGTGGCAATTTGTTGTATACATGGGGATAATCATGAATATTCCACTGTTAATGTTTTTTTTGAAACAGAGTTTGGTTCTTTAGATTTCAAGGTGGGTATTGTACCCAAACTGGCACATGATGTGTTAATAGGGACCGACTTTCCCCATTTTCTAAAAATGTGGTCCCCCGCTCAGAATAGCGCCCAGAGTTCAATAGCGGACCATAACGAAGTATTAGAAGAAACAAATCCTTTCCCTTTTTCAGAAATGGATGTTGACGAGGGCCCAAATAAGAAGGGGGAAAAGGAGGAGTGCTGTAAAATTCCCTTCCCCATCACTACTTTGGTAGGGAATACCCCAAATCAAGATGTTGATCAGACACTTACCACCCCAGAACCGGATAAGACCCTCGCTGACCTAGAGGTCAGTCCTGGGAGTTTTAAGAAGGCCCAGTGGGAGGACCCCACATTAGCAGTAGCAAGGGGAAATATACGGGACCAGAATAGTACTCCTGGCCAACCAGATAGGTCACTTGCTTACCCCTACTTCGAGGTAGAGAACGACCTAGTATATGGGGTTGATAAAAGGAAATCAGTTACAACTAAACAATTGTTGGTACCACGGACATTCCATAACGTAGTATTACACCTCGCACATAGTCATCCATTGGGGGGACACCTAGGGGTGGAAAAGACCAAAGAAAAGGTTCTCCGAAGCTTCTATTGGCCTGGGGTTCTGGCAGAAATTACGAATTATTGCTCCTCATGCCCAGAATGTCAGATCACCGCCCCGTTCAAAGCGTACCGCAGCCCATTGGTACCCCTTCCCATAATAGAGGTACCATTTGACCGGATTGCTATGGATCTAGTAGGACCCCTAATAAAGTCTGCTAGGGGACATCAGCATATATTGGTAATATTAGATTATGCCACCCGATATCCGGAGGCAGTTCCCTTACGTAGCACCTCTGCTAAAAACATAGCAAAAGAGTTAGTAGTTCTGTTTTCCCGGGTCAGAATACCTAAAGAGATTTTATCTGACCAGGGAACACCATTTATGTCCCAAGTAACAAAAGAGCTATGTAAACTCCTAAAAATCAAGCATCTCAGAACCTCAGTCTATCATCCACAAACAGATGGTTTAGTGGAAAGGTTCAATAAAACCTTGAAGAGCATGTTACGACGGGCGGTCGATAAAGATGGGAAAAACTGGGATTGTTTGTTACCGTACCTGTTATTTGCCATTAGGGAAGTTCCCCAATCATCCACAGGTTTCTCCTCGTTTGAACTATTGTATGGCCGACACCCAAGGGGCTTACTGGATATAGCCAAAGAGACTTGGGAACACGAGTTTACCCCTTACAGAAGTGTAATAGAGCATGTTGCCCAGATGCAGGACCGCATTGCTGCAGTCCTACCCATAGTGAGGGAACACATGGAGAAAGCTCAAGAAGCACAGAGGAATACGTGTAATAAGGGTGCTAGGGTCAGAATTTCTTTTCCAGGTGATAGGGTACTAGTTCTGGTTCCCACCGTGGAGAGTAAATTCCTTGCTAAATGGCATGGGCCATATGAGGTCTTGGAAAGAGTGGGAGAAGTAAATTATAAGGTAAGACAGCCAGGTAGGAGGAAACCTGAGCAAGCAGGGGCAGGTAATAAAGCAGGGGATGGTAATAAATTCCGTATATAGGGCTCCCAGGATACTGAACAGTTTCTATCCTGTTTGGCCTGGGAGTGCAGCCTTATAATACATACACTCCATCCCACAGTTTGGCAAGTGCTGGAACTGAGGGATGAGAGATCCAGACCAGAGTTTGCCTGCTGCCTGATTTCTGTCACCTGTCATGCTAATTAGAAATCAGGTATGTAAGACTGATTTCCTGTTTGCTCCTCCCTCTCTCTCCAAGAGCCTGGAGGCTGGAAGGCTGCTGAATTACAGAGGGGAGAAGCCTCTTCCACAAACAGGTTCAATCATTGTGTTCATTTGTCTAAGACTGCAAAAGGACCTTGTTTTGTTGTTGGAAGTGGAAAAGCCACTTCCAACCCTGAGTCAGGGATATCTAAGTTTAAGTTATCGCTCAGATGAGCAGCTTTTTGTTTGGCTTTGTTTTCTGTTTTCACTGTGGCAGTCTCAGTGCCTGGGACTAAATAAACCAGACATAGCCTGTTTAAAGGAACAGTACGTAACGTCTCATCATTTAACCTACCCTAAAAGACCGTGTTCTAACAGTCCCGGACAAGCAGCGGAGCACCGGAGTAAGTCGTTTGTCACATATGGTGGAGAATGCAGGCAGAACACTAAAAGGTCTGCGGGTTAAAGAACTTTGAAGAAAAAAAAAAGTTTTTTTTTCACCCTCTGCAAACAAGATGGACGACGTGGTGAGTGCGCTGGTACGCAATGTCGCTGTCCAGAAAGACGAGAATGAAGCCCTGCAACAGGCGAATAAAATCCAGCAAGAGACTAATGCAAGCCAGCAAGAAACAAACCGCTTGCTGAGAGAGGAGCAACAACGGTTCGCCCAGGGCTTGCAGCAGGAACTCGAGATCCTGAGGGGGACTATCAGTAACCTTTCACTGGCAGAGGCAGCCCCAGTCCCGAAAATGGCCAGGGCAAGCCACTACCTTCAGAAGATGGGACCCTCGGATGATGTGGAAGCCTATCTTCTCACGTTTGAACGCACGGTACAGAGAGAGGGATGGCCAGAAGCTGAGTGGGCTGGTCTAATCGCACCCTTCCTAAGCGGCGAACCCCAGAAGGCTTACTTTGATCTAGAGCCAGCCGAAGCTAACGTCTATACAAAATTGAAGTTCGAGATCCTCGCCCGCCTCGGCGTAACCACGGCTGTTCGTGCCCAAAGGTTTCACGCATGGTCCTTCACGATGGATAAAGCCACCCGAAGCCAGATGTATGACCTCATCCACCTCGCCCGGAAGTGGCTACAACCTGAGATCAACTCAGCAAGCCACATCGTGGAACGGTTGGTCATGGACCAGTTCTTGAGGAAACTTCCCTCTGCCTTACGCCGTTGGGTCAGTCGGAGTGATCCCCACAATGCGGATGAGCTTGTGGCCCTCGTAGAAAGGTACAATGCAGCAGAAGAGCACCCGCAACCCACAGTTGTGGAGCAACCCCACTACCCGAGGTTCCAGGACTCTTCCAGAGACGGTAAAAGGGAACCGGGGTTAAGGGGCGCTGAAGAGCGGCGACCACCTTCACGCAGCACCAGCAACAGTGGCTCGCTCACTAAGGGCAATAGCCAACATGGGGAGCCGGGAAAAGGCTCTAAGTGGGACATAGACTATGTACCTAAATGTGTAAATTGTCATGAGAGGGGCCACACAGCAAAAATCTGCCCACTAAATGATGAACCCATGCAATGCAACAGCGTGGAACCTTATTCGCTGTGGTCCCAATGTATGGGCCCTAGCCCAGAGGACCCCTTGAATAACCATCTGTGGGCATTTGTAAAGGTTAATGGTAAGAGGGTTCAGGCACTTCTTGACTCTGGGAGCATGGTCACACTAGTGTCCCAATACCTGTTGCCCGTTAAGAAGAAACAGGGAAACAGTTCACAAAGAGTGGCAATTTGTTGTATACATGGGGATAATCATGAATATTCCACTGTTAATGTTTTTTTTGAAACAGAGTTTGGTTCTTTAGATTTCAAGGTGGGTATTGTACCCAAACTGGCACATGATGTGTTAATAGGGACCGACTTTCCCCATTTTCTAAAAATGTGGTCCCCCGCTCAGAATAGCGCCCAGAGTTCAATAGCGGACCATAACGAAGTATTAGAAGAAACAAATCCTTTCCCTTTTTCAGAAATGGATGTTGACGAGGGCCCAAATAAGAAGGGGGAAAAGGAGGAGTGCTGTAAAATTCCCTTCCCCATCACTACTTTGGTAGGGAATACCCCAAATCAAGATGTTGATCAGACACTTACCACCCCAGAACCGGATAAGACCCTCGCTGACCTAGAGGTCAGTCCTGGGAGTTTTAAGAAGGCCCAGTGGGAGGACCCCACATTAGCAGTAGCAAGGGGAAATATACGGGACCAGAATAGTACTCCTGGCCAACCAGATAGGTCACTTGCTTACCCCTACTTCGAGGTAGAGAACGACCTAGTATATGGGGTTGATAAAAGGAAATCAGTTACAACTAAACAATTGTTGGTACCACGGACATTCCATAACGTAGTATTACACCTCGCACATAGTCATCCATTGGGGGGACACCTAGGGGTGGAAAAGACCAAAGAAAAGGTTCTCCGAAGCTTCTATTGGCCTGGGGTTCTGGCAGAAATTACGAATTATTGCTCCTCATGCCCAGAATGTCAGATCACCGCCCCGTTCAAAGAGTACCGCAGCCCATTGGTACCCCTTCCCATAATAGAGGTACCATTTGACCGGATTGCTATGGATCTAGTAGGACCCCTAATAAAGTCTGCTAGGGGACATCAGCATATATTGGTAATATTAGATTATGCCACCCGATATCCGGAGGCAGTTCCCTTACGTAGCACCTCTGCTAAAAACATAGCAAAAGAGTTAGTAGTTCTGTTTTCCCGGGTCAGAATACCTAAAGAGATTTTATCTGACCAGGGAACACCATTTATGTCCCAAGTAACAAAAGAGCTATGTAAACTCCTAAAAATCAAGCATCTCAGAACCTCAGTCTATCATCCACAAACAGATGGTTTAGTGGAAAGGTTCAATAAAACCTTGAAGAGCATGTTACGACGGGCGGTCGATAAAGATGGGAAAAACTGGGATTGTTTGTTACCGTACCTGTTATTTGCCATTAGGGAAGTTCCCCAATCATCCACAGGTTTCTCCTCGTTTGAACTATTGTATGGCCGACACCCAAGGGGCTTACTGGATATAGCCAAAGAGACTTGGGAACACGAGTTTACCCCTTACAGAAGTGTAATAGAGCATGTTGCCCAGATGCAGGACCGCATTGCTGCAGTCCTACCCATAGTGAGGGAACACATGGAGAAAGCTCAAGAAGCACAGAGGAATACGTGTAATAAGGGTGCTAGGGTCAGAATTTTTTTTCCAGGTGATAGGGTACTAGTTCTGGTTCCCACCTTGGAGAGTAAATTCCTTGCTAAATGGCATGGGCCATATGAGGTCTTGGAAAGAGTGGGAGAAGTAAATTATAAGGTAAGACAGCCAGGTAGGAGGAAACCTGAGCAAATTTACCATATAAACCTACTCAAGCCCTGGAAAGATAGAGAAGTCTTGTTAACCCTAGTACCCCCAGGTCCGTCAGAGAATCAAGAAACTGACCCAGAGGTTAGCATAGCTGAAACCCTGTCCGTTCATCAGAAACGAGAGGTTCAGAATTTAGTGAGAAGAAACAAAGAAATCTTCTCTAAACAGCCAGGTAGAACTAGCGTAATTGAACATGACCTAGTCTCTGAACCGGGGATCCGAGTTAACCTTAAACCGTACCGAATCCCAGAGGCCAAAAGAGAGGCTATAAGTTTAGAGGTTAAAAAAATGCTAAAACTAGGTGTAATTGAGGAATCCCAAAGTGGGTGGAACAGCCCTATAGTCTTAGTCCCAAAGCCAGATGGTACAACTGTCACGGCTGTGCTCACCACAAACCTGGGTCGGACCGCGGGGCTGAGGTGGGGTTGTAAAAGCACCGACCTTAGACCGCGCAGGCGGATCCGGATTGCGCAGTTCGTAGTCGTATGTAGCAGGATCAGGATAGGAGAAGACAGCATCGTCGGTGGACACGCCAGGGTCAGGACTGGAGTCATCAGGGTAAACGTTGTTCAAGCAGGTGTTCGGCAACAGGTAGTCAGTAGAGCCCCGCTTCAGCTTAGGAGCGCGGGAGTGGCTTCTGCGCGTGCGGCGACCATGGCCCATGGTACTGGTCTCAGGAGGTGGTAGACAGACCAGAGTAGCACACCGCCTAGCTGCACTGGTAAACCAGTGCTTCAGCGCAAGAGTCCTGAGCGGGCTGGGGAATCCTCCGTTTCAGCGCAGGAACCAGGACACGGCCTCTCTAGATTAGGGAAAGAGTAGGCCCCAGGAACCAGGAAGCTGAAGATACACAGGGAAACCTCCGCTTCAGTGCAGGAAACAGGAACATACCGCTGCGTGAATATAGCAGCCGGTCACAGGAAACAAGGAGCTGAAGTAACCAGGAGAGTACTCAGCTTCAGCACAGGAAACAGGAACTGACCGCTGCATGAGACTAGCAGCCGGTCACAGGAACCAGGGAGCTGAAGACAACAAGGAGGGTACTCCGCTTCCGCACAGGAACAGACCGCTGCGTGACACTAGCAGCCGGTCTCAGGAACCAAGGAGACAGACAAGACAAGGCTTATGGCAGAACACAGAGACATCCAGGAAGGACTATGCTCGGCAGGGAGCATTGTGGGAAGGCAATACTTAAAGGTCCGTGAACCAATGGCAGAAGGGGCGTGTGGCAGTATTACTTTGGTGAGTGAATCCATGCTGCAGCAAACATCAGGAGAAGTGCCCCAGGACCTCACTTGTCTGCAAGGTAAGGCAAACAGTAAACCGAGGAGCGGATTCCTTACAACAACAAGGTTTTGTAATGACTACCAGAAACTAAACGCGGTGTCAAAATTTGATACTTATCCTATGCCCAGGGTAGATGAACTTGTAGAGAGACTGGGCAAAGCCCGATATCTCACAACCCTAGACCAAACAAAAGGGTACTGGCAGGTTCCCCTCACAGAAAGGGCAAAAGAAAAGACAGCCTTCTCAACCCCAGACGGCCTCTTTCAGTATAAGGTGCTGCCTTTTGGCTTACATGGAGCTCCCGCCACATTCCAAAGAATGATGGATACAATTTTAAAACCACATGCTCGGTATGCTGCCGCCTACCTGGATGATGTGGTAATCCATAGTGAAGATTGGCAATCCCACCTTCCAAAGGTCCAAGCTGTGCTCGACGCAGTTCGGTCTGCTGGACTAACTGCTAACCCCGCTAAATGCACTATTGGTCTGGAGGAGGCCAAGTATCTGGGGTATTCTATTGGCAGAGGTTTACTCAAACCCCAAACACTCAAAGTGGAGGCGATACAAAATTGGCCAAGGCCAGTTACAAAAAAACAAGTAAGGACCTTTTTGGGGTTAATTGGGTACTATAGAAGGTTTATTCCCAATTTTGCAACTAAGGCAACCCCACTAACTGACCTCACAAAAGCAAGAGGACCGCTAATGGTAAAGTGGTCCCCCGAAACCGAACAGGCCTTTAGAAGCCTGAAAGAAGCTCTCTGTGCCCAACCAGTGTTGGTGACACCTGACTTCTCCAAAGAGTTCGTAGTCCAAACCGACGCATCTGAGGTAGGGCTGGGGGCGGTACTCTCCCAGGAGTCTCAAGGTGAGGAGCACCCCATCCTTTATTTAAGTAGGAAACTAAATCCCCAGGAGAAAAATTACTCCATAGTAGAGAAAGAGTGACTCGCAATAAAGTGGGCTGTAGAGACGCACAAATACTACCTGTTGGGGAGAAAATTCCGGTTGGTCACAGATCATGCACCCCTTACCTGGATGTGTCAAAACAGGGAAAAGAATGCTAGAGTGACCAGGTGGTTCCTAAGTCTACAACCCTTTAAATTTTCTGTGGAACACAGGTCAGGGCACAAACATGGCAATGCTGACGGGTTGTCAAGGATGCACTCAATAATATCCATGGTCGCTCATTAGCAAAAAAGCCAGGAATAATACAACTGAAAATGGAATTTGAGAGGCATTCTGTACCTGGTACCTGAGCTGGGGGGGAGGATATGTGACAGAAACCAGGGGATGGTAATAAATTCCGTATATAGGGCTCCCAGGATACTGAACAGTTTCTATCCTGTTTGGCCTGGGAGTGCAGCCTTATAATACATACACTCCATCCCACAGTTTGGCAAGCGCTGGAACTGAGGGATGAGAGATCCAGACCAGAGTTTGTCTGCTGCCTGATTTCTGTCACCTGTCATGCTAATTAGAAATCAGGTATGTAAGACTGATTTCCTGTTTGCTCCTCCCTCTCTCTCCAAGAGCCTGGAGGCTGGAAGGCTGCTGAACTACAGAGGGGAGAAGCCTCTTCCCCAAACAGGTTCAATCATTGTGTTCATTTGTCTAAGACTGCAAAAGGACCTTGTTTTGTTGTTGGAAGTGGAAAAGCAGCTTTTTGTTTGGCTTTGTTTTCTGTTTTCACTGTGGCAGTCTCAGTGCCTGGGACTAAATAAACCAGGCATAGCCTGTTTAAAGGAACAGTACGTGACGTCTCATCATTTAACCTACCCTAAAAGACCGTGTTCTAACAGTCCCGGACAGACCGCGGAGCCCCGGAGTAAGTCGTTTGTCACAATATATATTATATATATTCTTTTTGTGGATCGCTTTAAGCCATAAATCCAGTGATAACTTTGGCTTTTGTTCCAATGGTTGTTATGGGTCCCGAGTTTTATAAGTCTGTCTATTTAATAGTCAATTCTCTTGTTCTATGCTAATTTGTATATTTACATGTTGCTAGGTAACACCTTCCACCTCTCACCCTCTGTATGGCTCCTTTCGTTGGCTTACTTCCCTGACGAAATATATTCATATACGAAACACGTAGGAAGGAAGAGGGCACGTTCCAACCTATTGCCTATTGAGGTTCAGATGTAATACCAACATTGACTTTGTTCGTGACATTCTTTGCCTAAATTGCAAAAGACGCGACGTGAGAACGCAGACGGCGCCATCTGATGACGTCATCAGTACACGTGTGGTGAGCCGGAACCGGCAAGTGAATTCTCCTCTCTGCAACAGCGGCGGCTATACCTTCACTATACGGTGAGGGCTCCAACCTATTCGAGTGGAGGGTGCATCCATACAGCCACCAGAGAAGGAGGAGAGAGATCCGATCCTGCTGCTGGGATGTAACAACGTGGTCCAAGGTCGCAGTCTGCATAGTGGTAACATGTCCCTAACATGTCATGCTGATTTATATATTTTTTGATGTACGTGCAATACTCACCTGTTTTAAGCTATAAACACATTTTTATCTACTACACCATGAGGTTTATTGCGCTGTTTCTCTTTTTGTTTTTGTAATACCCTGGGGGTGCTTCACATAACACAACTTAAAAGGGGAGTGACCCATAGAGGCTTGTGCGACCGGGTAAGTACCATTATCCCCAAGGATACAGGTTACCTGTGCAGAGATTCCAGGCAGAAACTCGGACTTACAGTACCGACACACTTTATTCGAGTGTGGCCGGTACTGCAAGCCGGGAGATTTCCCGGCTTGCTAGTGGCCGCCCCTCGGCGTGCCGCGCATCATAGACGCGCGGTCACGCGTCTTCGGGAGCGTGCGCCCCCTGCACGCGCGTCCAGGGACAGCGGCAGGGGGTTCCGGGGGACCCGGCAGACCCGGCAGCGGTAGGGAGAGCGCCCCGATCGGAGGGCGCTCTTCCGCTGCTTCGGCGCGCGCCCGTCACTCTCGGGCGCGCGCCAGGCTACTGCTGCGGCCAAGAACGGGCAAATGCTCGAATAAACTTGGCTGCAGCAGTAATAAGATATACAGAGACCAACATACAATAAATGTACTGCTAATATCAAGCATTGCTATTACAGGTTGTAACGATGCGCAGAACACGCCCCCTGCGGCGTGTTCCTTCCTTACCTGTTTACTTCTGATCGCCGCCCTCTAGCTGCGAGTCAAGATCCTGTGTCTTTAAGGATTCTGAAGCAAGCAACGCCATCTTGCTTTCTGGCAAACCCTGCCCTCTTCCTCCTGACAGGAAGTAAGCCTCTCTTTGACTTTCTCTTTGCATTTAGTCTTTTGCTACCAGCCCTGGTGCCTGCTAGTACTCATCGCATACTGTTCCTGTCTGGACCTCCTTGGGACCTTTACTTATCCTGTGGATTCCGGAAGACTGGGACAGTCACTTTTATACTACTGAGGTTAGTTTATCGTCGGGAAGTGTAGGTACCTGCTTAGTAGGGTTCACCTTGATGTGGTAGCAGACTTATAATTCCTTGGCCAATGGATTAGACTAAGAACCCTTATGTTATGTTTAGTTTCGCTGCACCTTGCTGTTTCTGTCACTATGCCTTTAAGAAGTCTGGACTTTCTCCAAGAAGCAGTCCTTCTCTGGATGTTACCTTGTGCTCTGGACTCCATGTTCCATGTTTCCTGGTTTCCATTTCCAGACTCCTGTGATGAAGCATTGGCTTCCCGCAACCCCCGCGTTGGTGCCTGAGAGCACGCGCACTCCCGCTCTGCTGTCAGAGAGTGCACGCGCGTGCAGCTGGATCACTTGTGTCTCTGAGCAGGCACCGCACCTCCGGACGCGTCACGCATTCTCATGCGCGCGGCGCGGTCACGTGACTCCGTGCGCTGATCCCCAGCTGCACGGCAACTTACTCCCTTCATATCCCCTGCGGCCCCCACCTCGCTAGCGGGTCCTTCCCTTTCTTCCCTGCGCTTGTGAGGAGAGCACAAGCGTGACACAGGTACCCCATATACTTTGACTTCTCACATCCTATTTTTCTCTAAACGTCCCGTCTCTGTAATAGTTTGCTTACCAGCAGGAACCCTGCCTGAAAAATAACAGAAATTTCAGATTGCATTGGTCAGAATTCAGAGGGCAAACTGTCGCCACATGCCCAAGTTCATGACATTTGTAGCACTGCGTGTACTTCCCAAAACTGGGTTGGTGGTTTTCTCCAGTCTAATGGAAATTATGGGACAGAGTCCCTCCTAGGGGCTTTGGGACTTCCAACTCCTTTATAAGTTTCTATGAGTCCTTGTGGCCTGTTAGGCTGAGGGTCCGTCTTACCGGACCTCCTGACGTGCGGGGATCTGGAACCAGAAAACCCATCAGGACTCGAACTCCAGGATATCTCCTTGGCAGCCAAGTGATTTTCGACAAAAGCAACCAATTGCTTGGTGTCTTTGGGGTCACTCTGGCTGACCCACTTCTAGACAATGCGAGGAAGACCCCTCAGGAACCGTTCTATGATGACCCTTTTCGCGGAAGCTCTACATTTGTCATTCTGGAGCAAATTCCACGCAGAGTAGATGAGGTCATTTAGCCTGGAGACTTTCCAGCATCGTAATGCCAGGAGTGAAACTGGTGGGCAGATCCTCGATGGTGACACCTAACCGTGTCAGAATCTCAGCCTTCAGGGTGGCATATTTTTGAGCTTGCTCTGACTCCACGTCATAATATGCTTTTTGCGAGTTGCCCACAGGAAGGGAGCAATTATTCCAGCCCACTGCTCGGCTTGTCACCCTCTGCGCACTTCCGTACGCTCGAAAATCAACAGGTATGCCTCAACGTCATCATCCACAGTCATTTTCTGGATGAGGTTTGATTTTACCTGATGAGCGACATGTGGGGCCCCGCTGGTCTGGGCGGGAATTCTCTCTCCTAATGCTTGGAGCGCCTGGTATAGGAGAAGAGTTGCTTGCTTTTTCTCATCCTTCAGTGTCTGGTGTAGGGACAGCTCCATCTGCTGTACCAACGATGCAGTACTCTCTATCAGTGCTTTTCTGAATGTGCAGCATTCTAAGCTTGTATTTTTGAAAACGGATGCAGATTCTCCTTATGAAATTTTGACAGCTGATCTTGTTCCTTTGCCAATTGCTGCAACCCCTGCATTAAGGCTGCAGCACTTTCTGCTTGACTACACTGTAAAATAGCTGTATACACCGCCTGGGCACGCTGTAGTGTGTTCAGAAATTCCTCCATAGTTTCCGCTACTCACTGTCTTTTGGACTGCCTGCATTAAACTTCATCAATTGAGATATCTCAGTCACACCGCAGGGTCTTTTATCCCAGATCCCAAAAAGGCAGGACATGTAGAGTTTGTTGAAGAGGGGTTTATTTACAGGGTCAAATTAAAATATAACACAAACAAAATACCTAACTCCACCGTAAAGTTCTGACTAATACTGCTTAGTCCCTAGCTAACAGTACTAACTTTCTTCCCCACTTTTAACCCTGTACCCTGTACCTGTGAACAGACTGCAGTTCCCCCTTCAGTCTCTCGTGGGCTGTCTGTGTGTGTGCTCCCAGATCAGAATAACAGCAGGACAGGAAGATGTCTGTGCTGCCTTTTAAAGTGAAGCCCATTAATTAGGGCTCAGGTGAGAGGGAAGGATACACACTCAGGAAGGTACGAGGTCCTATGTACCTCCCCTCAATTATCTTCTGCCCCCCTTTACTCAATCGTGTCTAGGTGAGCACTTGTAAAAAGGAGGTGTATACCCGGGACAATGTATTTCCATGCTTTTAGCCTGGCCTGTGTTCAACTGCCTATCACCTACTTTAGCCCCTGGTAATCGGTAGGGCTTAACATAAATGACCTTCAAAGGTTCTGTATGGATGTTATACTCAATGACCAAGGTTTTTCCTGGTATAGGGGAGAAAGCGGGCATTGTGCACAAGGAACTCCTTTACCTCTCATCTCTGAGGGGCAGACATGGTGTCAGCAATTCTTACCTCAGGAATAGAGGGTGCCCTAGACGGAACAGTCTGAGTCTCAGCAACAAATGCTTCCCTCTCTTTCCAGGGTTTTAACAGATTTACATGATACAACTTTTCCGGCTTCCTCCTCACGGGCTGGCTAACTCTATAATTAACCTCTCCTTCTCTTTCTATGATTTTGTAGGGTCCCCGCTAGGTGGCTAAGAACTTGAATTCTACTGTAAGTACCAGTACTAAGACCTTATCTTCCTGATGAAACACCCTAAGTCTGGCATTCCAATTATATGAGTTCTATTGTGAACTCTGGGTTTGTTGCATGTGTTGTCGCACAATGGGCAAAAACTACTAAAACTACTAAAATGCAATACTGCATCTGTGAAATATGTTCCACTATGCTACAGTGGGGAGTTGACTCCGTTTCCATGTCTCCTTGTCCCTGCGATGGGACTGAGACATCACAATTGATGAAGTTTAATGCAGGCAATCCAAAAGACAGTGAGTAGTGGAAACTATGGAGGAATTTGTGAACACACTACAGTGTGTATACACACATACACACATATGAGTGTGTTTGTGTGTATAGAGTATGTGAATATCTGTAAGTGTCTATGTGTGTATATACACACACACATATACAGTCATGTGAAAAAGAAAGTACACCCTCTTTGAATTCTATGGTTGTACATATCAGGACATAATATCAATCATCTGTTCCTTAGCAGGTCTTAAAATTAGGTAAATACAACCTCAGATGAACAACAACACATTACATATTATACCGTGTCATGATTTATTTAACAAAAATAAAGCCAAAATGGAGATGCCATGTGTGAAAAACTAAGTACACATTATGATTCAATAGCTTGTAGAACCACCTTTAGCAGCAATAACTTGAAGTAATCGTTTTCTGTATGACTTTATCAGTCTCTCACATTGTTGTGGAGGAATTTTGGCCAACTCTTCTTTACAACGTTGCTTCAGTTAATTGAAGTTTGTGGGCATTTGTTTATGCACAGCTCTCTTAAGGTCACACCACAGCATTTCAATCGGGTTGAGGTCTGGACTTTGACTGGGCCATTGCAACACCTTGATTCTTTTCTTTTTCAGCCATTCTGTTGTATATTTGCTGGTGTGCTTGGGATCATTGTCCTGTTGCATGACCCAATTTCGGCCAAGCTTTAGCTGTCAGACAGATGGCCTCACATTTGACTCTAGAATACTTTTGTATACAGAGGAGTTCATGGTCGACTCAATGACTGCAAGGTTCCCAGGTCCTGTGGCTGCAAAAACAAGCCCAAATCATCACACCTCCACCACCGTGCTTGACAGTTGGTATGAGGTGTTTGTGCTGCTATGCTGTGTTTGGTTTTCGCCAAACGTGGCGCTGTGCATTATGGCCAAACATCTCCACTTTGGTCTCGTCTGTCCAAAGGACATTGTTCCAGAAGTCTTGTGGTTTGTTCAGATGCAAATTTGTAAACCTAAGCCATGCTGCCATGTTCTTTGTAGAGAGGAGGCTTTCTCCTGGCAACCCTTCCAAAGAAGCCATACTTGTTCCGTCTTTTTCTAATTGTACTGTCATGAACTTTAACATTTAACATGCTAACTGAGTCCTGTAGAGTCTGAGATGAAACTCTTGGGTATTTTGCAATTTCTCTGAGCATTGCATGGTTTGACCTTGGAGTGAATTTACTGGGATGTCCAATCCTGGGAAGATTGGTAACTGTCTTGAATGTTTTCCACTTTTGAATAACCTTTCTTGCTGTAGAATGATGGACTGTAAATTGTTTGGAAATGGCCTTATAAACCTTCCCAGATTAATGGGCAGCAACAATTGCTTCTCTAAGATCATTGCTGATGTCTTTCCTCCTTGGCATTGTGTTAACACACACCCGAATGCTCCAGACCAGCAAACTGCTCAAACTTCGGCTTTTATAGAGGTAGTCACACTTGCTGATGATCAATTAATCAAGGGCATTTGATTAGCAGCACCTGTCTGCTACTAGCATCTTAATTCCTATTGAAGCAGTAAGGGTGTACTTAGTTTTTCAAACATAGCTTTTCCATTTTGGCTTTATTTTTGTTAAATAAATCATGACACGGTTTAATATGTCATGTGTTGTTGTTCATCTGAGGTTGTATTTACCTAATTTTTAGACCTGCTAAGGAACAGATTGTTATTATGTCCTAATCTGTAAAACTATGGAATTCAAATAGGGTGTCCTTTCTTTTTCACATGACTGTATGTACCAGCATTTATTACAATCTTTTCCTGCTTTAACAGGTATGGAGGCAGGTACTTGCGCATACAGTACATATTAGGCATTATGGCAGTGCGTTTCAACCTGAGACGCACATTCTTCTGGCCATGCCCTGTTGCGCAAGCGCATGTCCTATAATTCTTAAAGACATTGAGTGCCGTTCTCCCCGCAACCTGGGAATTGTAAAGTAAAAATAATGCTCTTTGTGACAATTTTGCTCTAAAATGAACCTGATGCTTTGACCCCATATTATTTTTTAAATGTATCAAATTATACATCTCTGTCCATCTTTTGTTTACCTTTTCTTAAATATTTTAACAGGTAGCATTTTTTTAATTAACTAATCTTTTGCATTAAGTATAAGGAACTTGGCTAAAAAATGATGCAGCAAAAGCAAAAAATACACTTTTTTTTTTTAAATTAGCTCTATGCATCAAAATGCCTTTATTTGCATTGAGGAGTTACATACAGTATGGGGAATATGTCTCATTTAATGATAAATTGGTAACCTTTGTGAATCAGCATGCAAATGACATTTCAAGAAAATACGGGAAATATAAACTGATTTGCTACATAGTTGTAATGCTTCATCATAAAACTGCATAATATTGAGCGGCTCTGCTTTTCCCTTTGAATACTGTAGCTACCATTGTCAAGAAACAGATTTTTCTAGTCTTTTGGGTCAGATTTACTAGGCTTAATGTAATACAATAAAAATTACCATGGACCTTTTAAATCCCAGAGATGTATTTTAAATATGAGCCATTTTTCTTGTGGTGGGTGGTTGAAATCATTCCAGAGAGACATATCCATAGCACAGTGACGCATTTTAAGCCAAAGTGTGAACACTCAATTAAATACATTTTCAGTCCAAAGCTATAGGTGATGACTCACATAGGCTTTTTAGATGTTTGTTACAATACCACTGGGTACGGTGATGAACAGCTACTTTCAGTAAGCATCATTTTCCTGTGCAGATCTTCAGATAGAAAAAAATTCCCCAGAGTTATGTGACATACAATAAAAACTCTGGTACAACATGAGTTCTATTTTGGTATTCAATGTGTTTTTTCACTTATTTGGTTCACTTTTTAAGTGAAATTTTTAGAGTATTATTTTGGGAAATATAAAAAAATCTACTGTATAACTGAATTTTGTAAGATGTTTGAACCCCCATAATTGAACAAGTATAGAATATATAGAATATACAACTTCACGTTTTTTCTGTAAAGTTTTGAAAGTTGTGCTACAGTATGAATTTAAGACTAATACTTGAATTCTTAATTGCTTTGTAAATTAGCCCTGATAACTGCAGGTTTAGAATCTTAGTTTAGATTTTCCCAATACTAGTAATCAGAAAAACCTAACCATGAATCTCAGACAGTACATTTAATGACAGCTGTCCTTGAGCAAGTTGGTCTCAGTTCCCTGGATAACCTTCTATGACATGTAAGGCCATACTTACTAAGAAGACACCTTAGACATCTTCTAGTACTGGTTGAAACTTACAGCCTATTTAAGTAAAGGGGCTGTTAGGTGTCTTAAAGCAGAAGACTGCTTCGATAATATGAGCCGTAGTCCCATAGAACTTTTTCACCTATTTCCCTCAACATAGGATCAAGGCTTAGGCCCACTCAGATCCACCCTTAAGGATCTTTCAAATGTAAAGATCCTTTTCTTGACCAGCTACACCAGTGCTCTAAACCTGTGGAACCCTATTCCTTAACTCCTTGGCTATAGATAAAGGGATATTTATATGCAAAAAGTTACATAATTTGATAAATCTAATCTATTTATGCACAAGTATTTACACAGCTTTGCAGCCAAGATACTTTAATACCAACATTATCCAAGGCATTATCCAGGCATTATCCTATTAATCAATAGGCCTTTGATATAGTACTGTATGTGCTCTAATCAATTGCACCATACAATTTAAGACTGTTGCGATCCACTGCGAAATCCTAAACTTCTTTTGCTGCTGTTCTATGGACACCATATCAATATAGAGGCAATGACAACCTTTGTTTCTCTCTAAAAGGTCACAAAACAGATACATAGAAGATAACTTTACACTTTTGAATCTGTTCTACTGTGCATCAATTAAACAAAGAGAATTCAAAATACTCTAACTCTAAATCCCAAGGGCAGCACAAATGACACCGGGTCATCCCTTAAGGTTGGAGGAAAGGAGATTTAAACAGCAACAAAGGAAAGGGTTCTTTAAAGTAAGGGCTGTTAAAATGTGGAATTCATTACCCATGGAGACTGTGATGGCAGATATAATAGATTCAGGAGCACTAAGCGGGATAAGCCACTTATCAAGGCTTTTTCGCCAAAAAGGCCTACAGCGATTCAGTAAGCTCCGATAAGTCATCAATAAAAGTTCTTTTCGACAATTTGTTCCAGAGGAAAAAAAGCCAAACGAGCGACGATAAGCCACTTATCAGAAGGTTTTCAAACTAGTGCAATTCTAGTAGCCCCGATTAGCCCCGATTAGCTTGTCGAGGCAAATCGCAGATCTGGAATTGAGATATCTTCTCAATATCGTCCCGCCAGGAAAGGTTGGCAGGAAGGTGGTGAGAAGCTGCCGAGAAGCAGTGAGAGGGGACTTAGAAAAAAAATGCATTTTTCCTGCGTCAGATTGATGCCGGGAGTCTCCGGAGCTGATACTCATTAATATCAGCACAGAAGACCCCCGGCTTGAATCCCATGCAATAAAAATGCCTTTACAGGCAACTTCATTGCCTTAGCGGCTAACCTCTAAGGCAATGAAGGGGTTAAGGAACAACAGCAGCTTTATTGGGGGCAGAAGGGTGAGTGAAGCGGGTACTTGGCCCTTCACTCATCCCCTTTGCCCCCAATGAACATTACAATATATACTAACCACCAATGCACAACCCACCCACCTCTGTGCCCCCACATAAAGTAATTTAAAAAAAAATTATACACAGGATTGATTGGTTGTCCCCGCTAGCCTTCGGTAACAATCCTGTAGCAAATAAAATGTGGAATGCATTGCAATATATACCCCCCCCCCCCACAACACATACAGTACAGTTATGGACAAAATAACTATTATCCAGATAGGGATAATAGCTCATTTACCTATTATAAAATCAAACATTATCCAGCCAGCATAAATAAAGTAAGAAAAACTTTCAACTTACCTCTGCCATCATGAAGGGCATCCTCATCAACATACTGCAGGTCCATGTCCTCTGTTGCCAGAAAGAATACAAGAAAAAATACAATCTAATGTCACCTAACCCCTTAATCACCTTAGCTGGTAATAACCGCTATAGTCATTAAGGGGTTAAACCCAGTCACACGCTACCCACCTGGGAGGCCTAATCACCTACCCTGGGACCACTATACCCACCCTCTACCCATTGATTGGCATTGCGGTATATCATACCCATATAATATGACCACTCTAGAAGCCAGTGAATAAAAAAGCATCAAGACCAAAAATACACAATAAAAAAACATATACACAAGCACCTAAACACCCCAATTCAAATAATAAAAACACTAGCCAACCAATAAAATATAAAAATAAAAGCACTAGCCAACCAATCAATTTAATTAATTAATGCACTAATCAAGAAAACAATTAATTAATTTTAAACATTAGCCAACAAAACAATTAATGAATTTAAACTACTAGCCAACAAATCCATTACTAAATAAAACCACCACCAAACACATACAGTACAGTAATGGGCAAAATAACTATTATCAGATATGGATAGTAGATCATTTGCCCATTACTACAGTAGCGACATCTTTTATTGCACTGAATGCCGCCGGCAAGCCGGGATCTACCCCAGCTGCCGCCAGTAACAACCGCGCGCCGCCGCGTTTCCCCCACGCACCCCCCCTCCACTTCGCGCGCAATTTTCCTCCCTTCCCGACCCCGTACCCGGCTCCTGCTCTGCCCCTCTGCTTCCCCGCACCCCCGCTTATCTTAATTTGATCTCCAGGGGTGTCGGGGAAGCCTGCGGAAGCCGGGGAAGACGGGGAAGCCGGGCGCGCATGTTACTGTGACGTCACAGTGCGCCGCCACGCGCCGCGGCTACCCGCTTCCCAGACGCATGCAGCCGGCGGCTTTTACTCGAATAAAAGCTGCCGCTGCTGTAAATACAACATTAGCCAGGCAGCATAAATAAAGTAAATAAAAACCATTCTACTTACCCCTGCCAATGTGAAGGGCATCCTCATCCGCATACTGCTGGGCCATGTCCTCTGTTGCCAGAAACTATACATAATAAATACAATCTAATGGCCCCTAATACCTTAATCACCATAACGGTTAATAACCACTATAGTAATTAAGGGGCTAACCCACCCTGCCCTGCTACCCACCCGGAAGCCTGACCACCCACCCTGGCCCCTCTATATCCACCCTGTACCCATTGATTATTAAGTAGTACATCATACCCATATAATATGGGCATAAGCTACTATAAAAGTCAATGGTCACCCTAATACAAAAGCCTGAATGTCCAAAATACGCAATAATAAAACCTTTACAACAAGCACCTTAACACCCAAACTATAAAATTAAAAGCAATAGGCAATCAATCAATTACCTAAATAAAACCACTAGCCATCCAATCAATTAAAGAAACAAAACCACTAGCCAATCAATTACCTACTGTAAATAAAACCACTAGCCAACCAATCAATTAAATAAATCACACCACGAGCCCAAAAATAAATTTAATAGCTAAAAGAACTAACCAACACAACAATTAATTAATACAACAATTAGACACCAATTAAACCAGTAGCAAACAAAATATATAATAAAAACGCAAACCAATCTGAAAAAAAATAATTCAAGCTACTGTATCACAATTCAAAACAATTTAATCTAAACAATAAAAATACATAGAAAATATAACAGTCAATAGAAGAAATGCATTTGCCAAAAAATGCATTGGCTATTACTGTTTTCATCTGTACCCTAAACAGGCACAGATTAATACATAAGCAGTCAATGGGCAATGCAAAACATAAAAAAAAGAAAAATTCAATTCAAAAACCTGTAAAAATAAAAGTACATACATTCAATATTCCTCTTACCTTTAGAAGTGTTGGCCCTCCAAATCCCAGGGAATCAGGAAGTTCTCATCCGGTGACATCACGAAACACAATCCAACGCCATACACGGTGAAGATCCTGCCAGGTAACAAAATTCTTCTTTCTTTCGTCTTTCATCCTCTTCTTCTTTCATCATCTGTGACTATTTCTTTAATTTCATTATCTTCTGTCTTTATCTTCTGTCTTCATCTGTCATTCCAATAGCCCAATGTTAAATCCACGATGTTGACACGTCAGGTTCTTGAGCTCAAATGAGCTGTCATGGCATTAAAGATGCAGCGGCCGTTATTCAAACATTTTCACGGAGCCGTTTTCGTGTGCTTTGCTGTATGCCACGCGGCATTCACGCTGCCGATCACACCAGGCACTCGTGTTTATTGCGATTGCTTTGTTTGAATTTCATGGATTCTGTTTCGTATCCGTGGCAGAAATGAATGAATTGTAATGTGTACTGTGCTACTGTGCTACTGTGTCAATTTTAGGTGTTTAAAAACCAGAACACTAAAATGCCATTTTCTGCACTCGCGTCTTAAGGCGGAAAGGTTGGAAGAAACTACGCTCCATGACATGGGTATTCCAAGGTACAGTACACAACGCATGAAATGTTTGAATAACAGCTGCTGCATCTGTAAATATGGCCTGTGACTTCACATTTGATTGGCAAATGGTTCTCACGCCTGTTATTGGCTGTGAAAATCAGGTGCCTTTTTTTATTTTGGTGACATCATGTAAAGGGACTGAAGCCAGCCAATCAGAAGGGCTGTGCTTTATTTCCCTTTAACATGACGTCACCAAATCACAAATGGCTGCCCTCACGTGGTACTTCAGCCAATCAGATTGTGAGAAATATAGCCCCAATCTGATTGGTTGTAGGAGCTATGGTGGCTCTGTAAATCCAAAAATCTAACATGCTTCGCCAATGAAGTATTGGCGAAACATGTTAGATTTTTGGATTTAATGAGCCACCTCTCTACAAACATGTGATGTGTACTGAGGATTCCCCTCTGCTGAAGCTTTTGGCTGCTGGCCCTGCAGTTACTTTTATGTGAATACGAGTGTGAATGAGAGACTACTGCAAGGTACCGGGGAGTAGGAGAGCTGTAGTGTCCCCCTTCAAGGAAATTGGAGGTGACGGGCGCAGTGGACACATAGCGGAAGGGGACCATGGACTCTACAATATGTGAGCAACATTACCATCAAAGCAAAGAGTTACTACCAGACGCTGGGAAGCTATCCAAAAATGCTGTTTTTTATTATACTGGTTGCAAGTGCAATATTGTTCTTAATCTAGTCTTTTGTAATAAATTTATTGTGCCATGATCCTTTCTCTCTTCTATTTACATTGCATGATGTGTTGGAGACCTAGCCTGTCTAGATTAACCTCTGACACTCCGGATAGGAAAAGAATTACAACAAAAGCTATGCACAATTGACTAAAATGAATATACTTGAGACAATGCGTCGGAGGACATAATTCCTTCTTTGATTTATTTAATTGATTGGGTGGCAAGTGGTTTTATTTACTGTAGGTAATTGATTGGCTAGGGGTTTTATTTCTTTAATTGATTGGTTAGTTAGTGGTTTTATTTAGGTAATTGATTGCCTATTGCTTTTTGGTGCTTGTTGTATAGGTTTTATTATTGTGTACTGTATTTTGGACATTCATGCTTTTGTATTAGGGTGACAATTGACTGCTATAGTATCTTATGCCCATATTATATGGGTATGATGTACTACTATAACAATCAATGGGTCCAGGGTGGGTAGTTAGGCCTCCCAGGTGGGTAGCAGGGCAGGGTGGGTTAACCCCTTAATTATCACCGCTAAAGTGATTAAGGGGTTAGGGGCCATTAGATTGTATTTATTATGTATGCTTTCTGGCAACAGAGGACATGGCCCTGCTGTATGCTGATGAGGACGCCCTTCACATTGGCAGGGGTAAGTAGAACGGTTTTTATTTACTTTATTTATGCTTCCTGGCTAATGTTGTACATCTCAACCCCCTTATAGCGCTGTGCTTGGGGTCCAGAGAATCACATGGCGTTATAAGCGGATCGCGTTAGAAATAATGTACAATTGTATGCAATGTACAATAAAGTAATTAAGATATCAAAAATCGTGTTGTAAAGTTTTCATAAATATGCAAATTAGGAGCGACGCTTGCATCTGGTTAGAAGCGGATTCGCGTTGTAACAGATTGCGTTATAATGGGGTTGTGCTGTATTTAATAATGGACAAATGATCTATTATCCATATCTGGATAATAGTTATTTTGCCATGACTGTACTGTATGTGCTTGGTGGCGGGGGGGAGGGGAGAGGTGTATTTATTGAAATGTGGGCCATGTTTATTTATTTTTTAAAAACAGGAATGGTACCGCAGGCCAGCAGGGACCACGTGAGGACCCATGGATGCCCACGGGGACCACCTGAGGACCCACGGAGAGCTGCGGGGAGAAACCAGGGGCCCCACAGCTGTGTGGGATATCAAAGTATAAAAGCATATTTAGTAAAGGCTTTTACAGATGAAATATTTATTATTGATGACGTACGCACGAAAGGAGTGAAGCCTCTTTATAAGCTAACCGATAGCACTGGGGATGTCATAGAAGGTTCATTCTACGCTGAAGAGCTACAAAAAATACCACATCTTATCACGGTTATACCCATTGGAAAGCTTCTGCTGTTGTACCTGGTGTGGGACATCAGTTTCATTAGGGGTGGAGAGAGCCGGTGCTGTGTGCGGAGAGGCGTCTATTTAAGGAATTTACCTGTTTGTCTGGTTTTTGGCAACATGCCTATTAAATAGTTTTATTTTTACCTGCTTCCAGTCCAGCCTTTCTTGCAGTGCCCTACCCTTTCTTGCCTTTATTGAATATCTCTACCTATTGGGGTAGATGCACGCTATTGGAAACAGACGGACAAGTGGTTTGTGAATATACTTCCCTCATCTACAGCTGTTTTTTACATCAGTAGCCAGTGTGGAGTTGCACCGGTCGGATCACGTCAGACAGAACAGGGGAACGAGATGGAGGGACTCTGCAGTGGAAACCGTGGATATGCAACACGGTCAGAGGCTGTGTATCAGCTGAAGAAATTCCCTACCATACTCTCCGCTCATCCCCACGCTGCATCGGAGAGCTCCGTAAGGACACAGGTGATCAAGCTACTTCAGGTACACCACACAACACTGGGCTATGTTCAGGATATACACGGCTTGATTATTGTATATGGTCTGTTCCGTTTCTTTTACACTATCGATTAGGGACAATTACTGGACAAACAGTTTACGGACACTCCATAGGACATTAGAAGCACCCTCTCAGGATTTAGGTCCTACTTTGTATCATTACCATAGCAGATAACCTCTATGATAACGAATTAGTTAAAAAAATTATTTGGGTTTTAATACTAGTGTATTGTAGCAGGGGGTCTCAGGTGCGGAACCTTGTTGATTTGAGGTCTGGGAACCCCCTGCTTCCTGAGATACAGGCCCCGTTATGAGGTGCCGTATCTCCTATGCATTTTATTCCCATCGTGGGAGACCCCCTGCTCATTTACACTAGTAATAAAAGCTCTCTTTGCAACAGAAATAAATCGCCGGGTGAGCCCTTTTCAGAGAGACGATCATCACGTTGCTGGCTACTCGACAATTTTGCAAATGTTGCTATCACAGGTATTCTGGGCTTTCTGTGTACCATGAGCAACGCTGTGAAAACTGGCAATTTAAACAGTCCGGCAATATTTCGACGCTTAGTGCATAGGCCCCACAGTACCTTAAAAAAAGATTGGACATTTTTTTAGAAAGGAAAGGTATACATGGATTTCTCAAATAAGTAAACATGGCAAGAATGTTGATCCATGGAGAAATCTTATTGGAGTCATGAAGGAATTTATTTTTTCCCTTATGAGATATTGTTTCACTAGGGTTTTTTGTTTGCCTTCCTCTGGATTAATATATTGTAAAGAGAAATATAGGACACGTATCTAAATGCAAAGTATAAAACTAGGTGGTAAATTATTTAAATAAGATACTATAAAATATAATATACCTTAGACCCCAAATCGCAGGCGGGTATATAGTTACATCGTTACATATAGTTACATAGTAGATGAGGTTGAAAAAAGACGTACGTCCATCATGTTCAACCTATGCTAAATTTAGCATATGTGAGAAAAAATGGTGCTCAGATATAAATGTGTGCACTGCCAGTAATATTATTTATAATGTCCTTGAAACAACGATTAATGCACTGCATCCATTCAGGAAAATAAATGTCCATAAATATATGCCGGGGGACAAAATGACCTAGTGGTGTCCCTGAGACTACCACAACCAATGGTCTTTATATATAAACCCCTCATAAGCATAAAGAATCCCCTATAACAGGACAAAAGGTAAGCATATACAGTAAAGGCTACAGCCCATTACCTGTACCTGGGGTTATCCGGAAAGAATCCAATAGTGCAGTGTTCCATATTCGCGTGCAATCCTGTAGAGTAGAGGTAACAGCAACAATGTAGAGCAAAGGAGCACAACCGCAAAAAATAGATGGCAACTCCAGAATAAAAATAAAAGGTATTTAATTCATCAGCTTCTGCTCACAGACAAAGAAAGACACAAACGCACCAACGTGTTTCATCCCGTGGGACTTTGTCAAGGTGTGATTAAAACAACAGAAATTCTTACCTATATAGTGTGAACATTTTGCGCCCAAAACCGGACCAGTGTGACATCATGGCCGCGCACCGGAAGGTCTGTCGCATCAGCGCGACACCCACCCGGATCAGCCAAAGGAATCGGCGCTCGGGGTGACGTCACAGCCACGCGACCAGTCCCCAAGCTGACACGCAGCCAGGCGCCACCCCTGATAGGCTGAGGGAGCTAATGTAGCACTTCTAAATAACAACAACTTTATTAACACATATGAACAGACAAAGAAATATATAAATAATATAAATACATATAACATAGCCTTCCGGCAGTTACTACTTTTCCCTGGGCCTTTCCTCTGTCAGTCCTGTTAGTGCCGGCAGTGGAAAGGTTAATTCATTCCTTAGGCCTGTGTGTGTGTATTACAGCCTTGAATGATGTATCAGTATTCAAGGCCGGTCCTAGCAACTTCTGAGGGTGTCAATCTGAGGGGTGGATATTGGTTGGAACGCCCCCTGTAGTGTTTGTAGTGTGCCATTACCCTAGTGCGGCCATAGCGGGCAGATGCAGTATGTTTTTTTTCCGGAGTATATTGCGGTATTTTAGCGCTCGTAATATTAGCATTTTATTAGCGCTGACTGCAATACTGCAATACCGTCTAAAAACTCAGGGGGGCGTTCGCGAGCTGTTGTCTTCAAAGTCTAATACTTTAGCAGTTCAACCTACGTCAGTACACAGTCTGCGTGTGCGCACGCAGTAGTTGTAAATTTGCATATTTATACATGCATGTGCAGTGCTGTAAGTCTCATTTGAAAATTGTTGAAACGCATAGGCGTGTACTGTAACAAGGTGATACAAAAAATTATTGCGCTCATAAGTGATTAGTGAGTGATAAGTGCTAATGTGACCTAAAAAAAAATATAACCTGATTGGAGGGAGGTTTTATGCCGCTGTTCTTATGGGATGGCTCAGCACTCCAGACTAATACAAAACAGAAGAAAAAACAGCGTAAAAAAACCCATAGTGTAATATATTAAAAATCAATTTATAGGGTAAAAGGTGAGAATTGCACGTACATCAATATAAAAATTACACAGCATAACATGTTAGGGACATGTTACCACTCGGCGGGGACAGCAGGGCACAATCTCTTCAGCTAGCTGGTCAGGACTGAAATACTGAAGAGATTACTGCTATAAGTGTGGTGAGACGTGACCGGCAGAGGGACGCCACTTGATGACGTAACACGCACACGCGGACTAACCTGGAACTGATCAGGAGATCACCCCCTCTAAACTGAAGGCTGGAGTATCTTCAGTGTACAGGAAGGCTTCTCAAGCAGAGTTGAACTTTCCGATCCTGGATACCAGCGACCAGAGGAAGGACATTCCAGCTGTACGTCTGCTTGTGCCCTGCTGTCCCCGCCAAGTGGTAACATGTCCCTAACATGTTATGCTGTGTAATTTTTATATTGATGTACGTGCAATACTCACCTTTTACCCTATAAATTGATTTTTAATATATTACACTATGGGTTTTTTCTTCTGTTTTGTGTACTGTAACAGTATCACATTTCGGCATATACAGCGCTTTCCCCTCACTCGCCCCTGCACACACACAGGATAATTTACTGCATTGCAGTATTTCAACTTCTTATCTTATTTACAGTGCAGTGCATCACTCCCACACCATTCCTTTGAATGTGTGTCTTTCTGGTTTCAATCACATTCCTGCTTGATAGCTGATGATTACTGCGCATGCGTTTGTAAGTTCACCACTGCTTGCTTGCGAAGTTCAAGAGTGAGTGACCAAAAAAATATATATTTTTTTTCTCCTCATTTTTTATTTTTATTTTCTCCACAAGCCTGCCTAAACCATCTTGATATTACGATATTCAATCTGTGCTGAAGCTTTTGACTGCGACACTGTGCATTTGACTGCAAATGGTTGATTTGTGTGCTTTTTATGTATTTGAGGGTGTAGGGATCAAATTATTATGGTGACCTGCCTTTTGAAAATATGCCATTTCTTTGAACTGCAGTACAACTAATCCTTCATGCAGCTGTACCCTGTACCCCCTCCCCCACGCACACACACAAGGCTCGCTCAAGGATTTGAACCTCTTATCCACACCTCTCCAGAGCATTCCATTTCTAAAGCTTTCCATTGTGTTTTAATCGTCAGTCCCTAGCCGAGCATCACCTCTCTGCCCCTGCGTGCCTAATTTTCCTATTGTTGGCTTTGAGTCACCTCTCTGTAATCCTCTTTGGGAAGGGAGCTAGCTGATGATTACTGCGCATGACTCACCCATCCACCCCCCCAACCCTTTGAGGCTATGTTTACGGTAACGCTTTTGATAATCCCTTCTCGAATTTGATATGTAAATCTGATTTGCACAGAACTGTCAAATTGAGAGTTAAAAAAAACATTATCTGATTCATGTTGTTGATGCAGTAAATTACCACTTTTTGGTCATTCTTTCTTTTTCTTTGGTGTAGGTGTGTGTGTGGGGGGGGGGGGTTGTCAATGATTATGATTAATCATGAATGTAAAGAAATATTTATTTTATTTTATCAGGAACAAAAAATACAAATATACAAATAATCATGAATAATACAAAATGCAGTCTTTATTCTGTTCTTTCCTCAGATGAAAATTGAGGGCCGGTGGATAATCATGAATAATGCACATTGATAATAATATTAATTAATAATATATAATATATAATAATATATATATAATAATATAATTTTTTCCGTCTTTATCTTCTTCCTCATTCTGTGTACAATACAGTAGTTCATTGAGAGAGGAGAGGTTTTGTGTACATAATGACTGCAGTTTAGATACTGTACACTTAACAGTACAAACAGTTCACAAACTTTACACGATACCCCCCTTCTCCCCCAGTCCATCGTATTTTTCTGAAAAGACAAGAAAACAAAAAATTAGTGCAGTTATGTGCATACTGTATTATGGCATTGTGTGCTGTATAGTACTGTCAAACTAGTCTATACTGGAACTACTGTATACTGTAACTTCTGTTAAATACTTCGCAACCAGATGGCTGGTGCTGCTCTCTCAGGAAATAAATAAATTGAGCAGTTAGATGCATATTATGGCATTGTGTACTGTATAGCTACTCCATATATATAACAGTATGCAGTTAGTACTGTCAAACTAGTCTATACTGGAACTACTGTATACTGTGACTACTGTTAAATACTTTGTAACCAGATAGCTGGTGCTGCTCTCTCAGGGAAAAAAAATCTGTGCCATACTTACCTGTATCATGTACTTACAATACTACAGTACAGTACTATACCATACTACCTTCCTGATGCTTGCGCATTACGTGCGATCACAATGGGCAACACAGTCGCAATATGGTCAATATATTTATTGCATCATTCCATGGGGAGTACATTGTTCCAAAAACTCAGTATTCCTTGCGCCAACTCATCCTTTTTGGAGGGTTTCACGACTTTTCGGATACGGTCCTTCAACTGATGCCAGACTATTTCGATAGGATTGAAGTCTGGCGATCTGTCATTGGAGGGAGGAGAAAAAAAAGGACAATTAGCTAAAAAGATACAGTACACAGTAAAAAGAGTGCGAAAAAATGAGACACGGTTACCTCATTTACTCCGCTGGCATCTTCACCCAGTTGATACCGCGCTCAAGAATATGCGCTGTTGACGCAGTGTGCTTCGGATCGTTGTCCTGGTAGAAACGGTGACCACCTGGGAACTCACGTGTGATGTATTCCACAATCTCAGGCACAATTTTCTCTTGGAAAAAAGCTTTAATCATGATTCCTATAACAAGAAAAGAAAAGTGCTCAAAAAACTGCACACTAGTACAGTACAGTGCATAAGGCAAAAGCAGAGTGACATACATTTTACTGTACCTTCAAAGATGATGATGCATCCTGGTCCACGCCTAGAGATGGCACCCCACACATGCATCTTCACTGGGTGTTTCGGACGCGGCTTCATAGATATGCGACCTTTTTTGTGGAATGCAAAGGTGGCAAATCTCTCCAGCGAAACAGTAGACTCATCAGTGAAGATGCAATCCTGGAAAGTTTCTCCACTGTCGATCCATGCCTGGGCCTGGACCACTCTCTTGATCTTATTAACGTCCCTTATCATAGGGTACGCTCTGTAATGACAAGGAATAATTTTATAGGTACAGTACAGTTTCTTAAACAACACTTTTACCTCCTGTACTGTCCAGTACTAACCTCACACATCCATATTTCCATCCAATTCTGCGTCTCATCTTCTTTATGCTGGTCTCGGATACAGTGAGATTGTGATTTTGCTGCAGAGTGTATTGGACCCTTAAGGCACTCTTCTCATCATTCTCTTCACTTATTTTGTCGACCAGAAGAGTTGTCTCCCTACAGTGTACAGAATAACAACAATCTGGTAAGTTACAGTAGGCCACAAGTACAGCACATCATTTACAGTAAAAATAATTTAAAATTAGATAGATCTACACAATATATAGTTCAATAAATATGCAGCAATAGAAACAATAATACATATACTGTATTATATACTGTAGTTATATAAATATTCCGAAATAACTATAAAATGAGATAGATCTATACTATATAGTTCAATTAATATGCAGCTATATAAACAATAGATATACTGTATTATATACTGTAGTTATGTAAATACACCGAAATAACTATACAATGAGATAGATCTACACAATATATAGTTCTATTAATATGCAGCAATATAAACAATAGATGTATTGTATTATATACTGTACTTATATAAATATACCGAAATAACTATAAAATTAGATAGGTCTACACAATATATAGTTCAATTAATATGCAGCAATATAAACAATAGATATACTGTATTATATACTGTAGTTATATAAATATACAGAAATAACTATAAAATGAGATAGATCTACACAATATATAGTTCTATTACTATGCAGCAATATAACCAATAATAGATATACTGTATTATATAGTTATATAAATATACTTATGCGTTAGTTACCGTTGATGTCCTCGTGCGTTGTTTGGTTTTTCCGTGTGCATGATAGCACACAGTGGTTGATGGCACAACGAGACCAGAAGTAGCTAACCAGTGTTGGATATCTGCAATTTGTTGTCCGCTCGTGTACATCTCCTTAATTCTCATGCTGAAATCCTTTGAAATCTTTTTAACAGGCATTGCTGCGAGAAGAAAGAAATACAAACACAAGAATGTATATTCGATGTTTAGTCGATGTGTATTCAATGTGCAGTGAATCCACAAAATGGATGGTGTATTTATACGTTAATGACTCACATTAGAGTGCACCCACTTTTAACACCTGTACCTCGTCGCCATGCATTAAAGGTTACACACTTTGCATAGCCTCCCACTCGATGATCTGTTTCTGAACTTGCCCTTTTCCAGATACCGCATTGTGCCATCTGCTTCCATGGATCAACCCCGATTCTACGGACGCAAGAAGCCACTCGCCTCTGCCGTGCCTATCACACAGAAAAAGTGAAAGGCGGCAGCTGTTTCCAAGGCAAGGCCAAAGCGACAGGCTAAGGCTAATAAAGAAATCCTTCTGCTGACCCCAAAGGCTAAGGGTGTTAATACACGTAAGCCTTATTATGTCAACAAGAAATTTGGTGATGTACACTCAACGCCAAACAAATGGCAGCCAACCCATCGAACCCACAGGCCACTTCCTCGTTTATGCTTCGACGACTCTGCCGACCGCTCTCCCGGAAATCTACAGGCTATCTTCTCCACTAGTCATCCACGACGCTGCCGCCGTTTTCCCGGAAACTCACAGCCCATCTTCTCCACGGGCTCTTCGACGACGCTGCCGCTGGTGTCCCTGAAATCCACGGGTCAGTTTCTCCATTACGCTTAGACGACTCTGCCACTTCTCGCACGGAAATCCACAGGTCGCTTTCTCCATCCCTCTTCGAAGACGCTGCCGCTTCTCTCCCGGAAATCCACATGTCACCTCCTCCATCCTTCTTCGACGACACTGCTGCTTCTCTCCATGGAACCCCCATCTCATCCTCCGTAGCACCCATCCACACAGATGTCCACAGCACGCCATGCACAAGAACCAGCTCGTTAGACAGCATGCTGAATGGGTTGTGTGGATATCCCTGGGAACTCTACTGTGCATGCTAAATATGGATCAACAGATGCAGAAGATGGAGCAATGGATGGAGAAGATGGATCGACGGATGGAGAAGATAGAGACTGACATAGCGGGGATACATAATTTGCTCGGTGTTCATGCCCCTGTATCCCCGACGCCGGAGCAGGAGGGTGGCATGGATGTGATGAATGGGACCTTCGACCGCCTTCCAACACCAAGCGCACCCCCTCCACCAGAAGAATTTGTGTACATGTATGCCGTTGCAGAGGAGGATAACATGACAACCCCGTCAAGACCATGCCAGGAGACAACACAGCGACCAAGACAGGAGGAAAGCTTCCTCCAGACAACCTACCATCGCCCGCTGCCACAAGCACACCCGCTCCCACAAGAACACCTGCTTCCAGAACCCAACCTACATACGCTTGCATCGATACGGTGCCCGACATCATCCTGCGCGAGCTGCCACTGCCAGTCAGGGAGAAGTATAGAGTGATGAGTGCTGGTTTACCCCAGAAGTATGCCATGTTAATTTTTAAGCACCACATGTCCTACTTGGTGTACTGCAGGTGGGTCTTCAATGTGAACTACGAAGGAAATCGTGAAAAAAAGGCGCTCCTGAAAATGTAAGAAGGGCTATTGTGGAGGAATTGCGGAGCTATTTTTCAATTTCAGATCCTTTAATGAAAATCGTTCGAGACTCCATTAATGGCATTTTGCGCCATACAAGGCATCGGCCCTGGAAGGACAATCTGGTGGGGATCGAATTTGCATGACTGTTCAACTGTAGTTTATTTTTTGTAAATGTTTTTGTAAATGTTTTGACTTTCTGTACTTTAATAAAGTAGATGTTGCGTTTTTTAAATTTTATGATTAAAGAATTTTTTTAATAACACCATACTGTTGTGCTGTACATGTTTTGACTTTCTGTACTTTAATAAAGGAGATGTTGCGTGTTTTAACTTATATCAATAAATAAATGTTTTTCCTTACTGTACACAGGACCTGCACAATTCCAGTCCCCGAGGGCCGCAAACAGGCCCGGTTTTCAAGGTTATCCTTTAAGGATAACCTTGAAAACCGGGGCTCTTTGCGGCACTCGAGGACTGGAGTTGTGCAGGCCTGACTTACTGTAAATGTTTTGACTTTCTGTACATAAATGTTTCACTAGCAGTAAACCATACACCTGTTGATGTTTTGAATTGCTGTAAACTTAAAATGTTTTTACATTGTATTTGTAAATAAATGTTTTTGTACTTACTCCACCAATAAAAGAAAATGTTGATTTGTTTTAAATTGTTCCATTGTCTCCTTTTATACTGTAACAAAATACAGTGTTTCTAGAACATACTGTACAGTACTGTCCAGGCATACTGTACTGTATACTGTAGGCATGCTCAGTACTGTACATCACAAGAGTATTAAAACAATACATGCTGTACGGGTATAGAATACACATACACAGTACTGCACCGACACACTTTATTCGAGCAAATGCCCGGTTTGTACCTGGCAGAAACCTGGAATCCGCCGCTGCTCACCTCTTGCATGCTGCATTGCGTTTGCCTTCCCAGCCACGGTTCATGCCTGGCTGACGGGCGGCTGATCTGTTAAATGATAACGAGAAGAATTTACTAGGCTGCAATGTTTCGTTTGTCCACCAGATGGCATAAACTCATGACTTAAGTAATGTTTGGGCTTTGCAAGTTGTTTCGTTTACAAAAAAAGTTACTTTATCCCAGTACAGTATGCTACAGTATTGTAACTTGTCCTTGAGACTGAAGGAAGAGTTGCAAAAAATGTATCAATTTAGGCTTTACATACAGTACTGTATTAAATAAAGACAAAGATCATTTTCACTTACACTATTCTACAGAGACATGAGTGTTCAAGTGGAGCCTGCTTTCCAAAAACCTGACAGAAGTTATGCTTATTTGATATGGGCCGCTATTAATGCAACAGAGGATAAGATGGCAACAGTTGTTCAAATTTATCAGTATTTTATCGAAAATTATGACTTTTACAGATTTTCGCCAACTCCTCATTTGTGGAAGCATGCAATAAGGAAAAGGTTATGTAGTGACCCCTGTTTTCACCGTATTGAGCCCCAATTTGTTGGAGGGTATTGGTGTGTGTCACAGGGTTTTTCCCATATCTATGATAATGGAGGCGGCAAAAGGTGAAGGGTCGTGTTAAAACGAAATAAGAAGCGACAGTCCCTGCCAAGCAATGCGCCAGAACCAGAACCAGAACCAGCAGCAGCAGCACCAGCTTATCATCATGGTCCCGCCGTCGGTGACAACTCTGAGATGGATTTCGCAGCCAGTTTTGATGAAGGTTGCATGTACCTAAGCGATTTCCCGCTGACTACAGGTGGGCTAGTCCCTCTGCAAACTATCGACGTGGGTGATGATGAAAGCTGGACTGGAAGTGGGCCGGCGCCGGCGCAAGCTGAATGGGAAATTTAGTAATACTGTACAGTATGGTGAGTACTGTATTTTTGCCGTATTATTTTGGTGGGGCTGGCTGCGTACTTCTTTAGGGGGCTGACCATTACTGTACATTAAAACTTTTCATTTTGTTTTTCCTCAGAAAAGAAAACGGCTAATGGGGGGATTTCGATGGATTATATTGTACTGTATGCTGATGTTTTCCGGCCATACAGTATACTGTGTAATAAACCCGAATAAATAAAACTATGCATTTATTCTACAGTACATGTTCAGTAAATTACTGCACATACTGGGGGCGAGATGTGTTTGCAGCAGAGAGAGATTTAATAATATTGTACAGTGAGCAGGGGGTTCCCTGAGCCAGAAATTAATGCTCAGGAACCCCCCCCCCTGCTCCTGATCAATATTATTAAAAATACGGAAAATGCTGCGTCATTACCATAGCGGATAGCCGCTAAGGCAATGAAGGGGTTAACCCACCGTGCCCGCTTTATTGTGTGTAGTGGGGATGGGTGAGGGGGGTATTTGGCCCTTGGTGTGAGTTTAGGACTTGCGGGAGGGGGGGGGGGGGTTGCGGGTGCACTTAACCCCTTCACGACCGTAGCAGTTAATACCGCTACGGTCATGAAGGGGTTAAGCCCTCCCGCTACCCCACCCCCCCGCCCCCCCCGCAAGCCCTCCCCAACCATCGTTGGGGCGAATACCCCATTCACCCACCCTCCCGCAACCCACAACAATAAAATACACACAGCAGCCGCCAAAAAATAAATAAATAAATGACAATAAATACATTTGAAATACATTTTTATTGATAGTGTAGATGTGCAGGGGGTCTCCGGAGCTGAACCGCGTTGGTTTTAGGTCTGGGGACCCCGTGCCCCCCGAGATACAGGCCCCTTTAGGGGGTGCCGGTATCCCTCTGCGTTTGAAGGTCCCGATCACGTGACCGCGGCCTGTAAACCAAGCAGAGCAGAGGGAAACCGGCACCCCCTAAAGGGGCCTGTATCTCGGGGGCACGGGGTCCCCAGACCTGAAACCTGTGCGCTTCTGCTCTGGAGACCCTCTGCACATGTACAGTATCAATAAAACACATACAATATACAGTATAAATAAACACTCGTTCTTTACCTTAGCGTCTATGCGCTATGGTAAAGAAGCATTATTTTAATAATATTGTAAAGTGAGCAGGGGGTTCCCTGAGCCAGAAATTAATTCTCAGGGAACCCCCCCCCCCCCTGCTCCTGATCAATATTATTAAAAATACGGAAAATGCTGCGTCATTACCATAGCGGATAGCCGCTAAGGCAATGAAGGGGTTAACCCACCGTGCCCGCTTTATTGTGTGTAGTGGGGATGGGTGAGGGGGGTATTTGGCCCTTGGTGTGAGTTTAGCATTTGCGGGAGGGGGGGGGGGGGTTGCGGGTGCACTTAACCCCTTCACGACCGTAGCAGTTAATACCGCTACGGTCATGAAGGGGTTAAGCCCTCCCGCTACCCCCCCCCCCCGCAAGCCCTCCCCAACCATCGTTGGGGCGAATACCCCATTCACCCACCCTCCCGCAACCCACAACAATAAAATACACACAGCAGCCGCCAAAAAATAAATAAATAAATGACAATAAATACATTTGAAATACATTTTTATTGATAGTGTAGATGTGCAGGGGGTCTCCGGAGCTGAACCGCGTTGGTTTTAGGTCTGGGGACCCCGTGCCCCCCGAGATACAGGCCCCTTTAGGGGGTGCCGGTATCCCTCTGCGTTTAAAGGTCCCGATCACGTGACCGCGGCCTGTAAACCAAGCAGAGCGGAGGGATACCGGCACCCCCTAAAGGGGCCTGTATCTCGGGGGGCACGGGGTCCCCAGACCTGAAACCTGTGCGCTTCAGCTCCGGAGACCCCCTGCACATGTACACTATCAATAAAATTTCAAATGTATTTATTGTCATTTATTTATTTATTTATTTATATTTATTTATTAATTGTGCTGCTGCTGCAAGTCGTAAACTCACACCAAGGGCCAAACACCCCCCTCACCCCCAATAAAAAAAATTCACGCACAGCAGCCCCACAATTAATAAATAAATCTAAATAAATAAAATCTATGTAAAACCCCCTCCCCCTATTCTCGCTTTTAAAACGCCCTGCCTTCTCTCTAATCTATGTAAAAAACCCTCCCCTATCCCCCTATTGTGTGTGTGCGTTAAGCTTCCCTGCAAGCTATGTAAAAAAAACTCCCCCTATTGTGTGTGTGTGTTAAATCTGCCTGGCCTGTGTTTCTGAGTGCTGAGTGCTCTGCGTTTAAAGGTCCCGATCACGTGACCGCGGCCTGTAAACCAAGCAGAGCAGAGGGATACCGGCACCCCCTAAAGGGGCCTGTATCTCGGGGGGCACGGGGTCCCCAGACCTGAAACCTGTGCGCTTCAGCTCCGGAGACCCCCTGCACATGTACACTATCAATAAAAATGTATTTCAAATGTATTTATTGTCATTTATTTATTTATTTATTTATATTTATTTATTAATTGTGCTGCTGCTGCAAGTTGTAAACTCACACCAAGGGCCAAACACCCCCCTCACCCCCAATAAAAAAAATTCACGCACAGCAGCCCCACAATTAATAAATAAATCTAAATAAATAAATAAATAAAGACATGAAGAGAAATAAATATATACTGTACAGTATATACTTTGTATATATATATATACACTGTATGTATATATATATATATATATATATATATATATATATATACAGTATACATATATACACTGTGTATATATATATATATATATATATATATATATATATATATATATATATATATATATCATACAGCTATATTTGTATATATACAGTATATATATATATATATATATATATATATATATATATATATATATATATATGTATATATATATATATATACATACATACTGTATGTGAGTGAAAAGAGAAAAAAGTAACCCGTATGGGAGCACTCAGGTATGCAATTGATATATTTGTTTATTTATTTGACACAGTGCAAAAAGGGATGAATAAACAGTACATGATTTAAAAACACTTAAAAAAGAGGCATGGACCCTTAAACACTAATGAACAGCACTAGGGAACGACACACACTGTCAACCCTAAACATGAAAAGGATAGTGACTCAAAAAACACTAGGGAGAATCAAAGTGAATCACAATAGGTTACTGGGTTCAAAGGCACCTACAGTATACAACGCTAAGGATAATGCACACTACACACCAAAAGGTAGACTTGTCAAAGTATAAATGACAGTCTCAAAGCATCACACATCTGCATTAGCATACAGTAATATAACCAATGCCTACAGCACAAATCATGTGTAGGAAAGGTGGTAAGGTGGAATGAAATCCCTAGATGTGTAGAGCAATGAAGTTAATGAATAGCATACAGTATAAAACATAACATTACAATCCACACAGTACATTGCATTTACAGTACATTGTATACTGTAAATGATGCATAGCATTAAATCTATGCACCATATACAGTACTGTACATTCTGCAAATGAATGTTAACAATATAATTGCAAGCTACTCTACCAGTAAATACAAACACTTCCAAACAAGTCAACTACAGTATTTTAACCAATCAAGTAAACCAAAATCAATATATACTGTAAGTACCAACCAGAAAAGACAATTTAAAACCAAACTAACCCTTACAATACCAAGGATTACATCTATCTAATTGTAAAAAACCTTATACATTATACACAGCATTGTTTAAAACCCCCTTCCCCCCTAATGTTTCTGTTAAGCAGATTACACTGAAGGGAGACAGATATAAAGGCCTAAAGCCCCTTCCCCCCTAATGTTTGTGTTAAACAGATTACAATGAAGGGAGAGAGATATAAAGGCCTAAAGCCCCTTCCCCCCTAATGTTTGTGTTAAACAGATTACAATGAAGGGAGAGAGATATAAAGGCCTAAAGCCTTACCTGCATTGGTAAACCCTCCCTGCATTGGTAAACCCTCCCTGCATTGATGTCGTGCAG
This sequence comes from Ascaphus truei, assembly GCF_040206685.1. Lineage (NCBI taxonomy): Eukaryota > Metazoa > Chordata > Amphibia > Anura > Ascaphidae > Ascaphus > Ascaphus truei. The sequence continues at coordinate 316,481,607 of NC_134484.1, forward strand.
TGTACAGTATGTAAATGTGGGGAGGAGGGTGGCCCAATGTGCATAATGTACTGTGAGGTCTAACCACCCTCACCCCCTACCCACATCCTGTACCGTTACCCCCCCCCCATCCTGGCCATGGCCCCTCACGCACAGCAGCTCCACAATTAATAAATAAATCTAAATAAATACATGAAGAGAAATAAATATATACTTTATATATAAATGTGAGTTTATAAATAAAATAAAGAATATTATTTCTAGGGGCCCTAGAACAGAAGTTCCCACGCCAATTTCGCGCTCATTGCTCTTTTTTTGCTCTTTTTTTACAATGTTGCTGGTCTTGCGGCTTTGCAGTCTGCAAGCAAAAAGCGCAAAGTGTATGAAGTCTGGGTGAGCGCTTTCCACATTTGATGCCTACGGCACCTTCTCATTTCTACACACTTCAATACCTGCACAGTTGGTAGCGCTTTCCATCCCAGCTACCATTCTGGATATTCACCTCTCACAGGCCATTCTTGCCCGAGTCTGTCCTATCAGACAGGGGCATTAACCTGTATCCACACCACCTGGACAATTTCTCTCTGTCAGAGACTTGTGCTATTTATTTTATATATTTTTGTGTAATTATTCATGCAAATTTATGCTCATTTCATATGTGGTTTTCAACATAAAGTGGCTGCTGGGCCTGATCCTAACTCATACACTATAGCGCTTCCCTGTTTGTTTGTTTATTGCAACCAAAAAGCAGTTTGTAGTACTGAGTGTGAGATAAATTACTGTATTTATCAGTTTTGATCAAAGAGAGTTGATCAGAAGGATTCCCCTTATATACAGTACGTAGAATTAATAAAATTGTATTATTTTCCGATATCCGCAGTGATTCTGGTCAACCTGACAGATTTTTAGTAATACAGTATACTGTACTGCAAGACCATGTGTTGTCTACCTTTTACTACAGTATACTGTACTGTATGAATGACAATAGAGTGCTGTATACTTTATAAGGGGAATCCTTCTGATCAACTCTCTTTGATCAATACTGATAAATACAGTATCATATTTATACCCCTTTAGCACCTGTCGTTCCATCCTATGCACCCATTTACTGTACAATGGTGATTGCGGTCGTATTCACGTACTTTATGTGAGATAAATTAACCAGTTCTTTTATTGCTGAAGTTGCCACAAAATACTTTTATTTACAAATACAGTACAATACAATGGTGAAACATTTCAAGTTAACAGCAATTCAAAACATCAACACACAATAATACATACTTTACAGTACTGTATACTGTACTAGTATATTTGGGCCTTGTCTTTGGGGGTTTATTCATGCAATTATTAGGGTGACCTGGCGTTGGAAATACTGACACAGTACAATCCTACAGTACAGCTACACCACCCACCCCCTCCCTTAGAGTTTTTAATCCCTCCCTGGCCAAGCATCAATCGTCTGGCTAATCCAATCCAAGCCATTGTTTTGTTAATCTGGCCCTGGGCTGTTCAGAACAGCCACTGCTTCTAAATTACTGAAAATATACAGGATAAATATACAGTGATGTGAAATAATCCTTTCTGTGGGTCTGAGAGGGTTGAAAGTCACCAGGTCCTCATACAGTAGAGTACATTCTCGAATACCTTTAGAATAAAAATACAGTATATATAAATATACAGTATAAATATTGCACAGTATACTGTAATGTTAAATAACCCATCCTGTTCTTTTTCCCTTCATACTGTAACAGTATCCTCATTGTGTCTGCGGTACAGTAGTTCATTGAGAGAGGAGAGGTTTTGTGTACATCATTACTGCTGTTTATATACTGTACATTTGACTGCACAAGCAGATTTGACGAACACAAGGCCCCCCCTCCCCCCTGGTGCACCCTTTTTCCTGGAACGACAAGAAAACAAAAACTTTGTTCAGTTACTGTACTGTACTGTATGTGCGTACTGTATTATGGTAGAACTACTGTACAGTAGGTGGCTGGTGCAGCTTTCTCTGGAAAGAAAAAAATGGAGCAGTTAGTAGGCAGTTACTGTAGTATGTCAAACTAGTCTACTGTACTGTATACTGGAACTACTGTATACTCTGACTATTGGGAAAGCTAAAATCTGTGCCATACTTACCTGTATCATACTGTACCTACTGTACAATACTACAGCACTGTACTACTTTCCTGATGCTTGTCCATTGCGCGCGATGACAATGGGCAACACAGTGGCAATATGGTCTATATATTTATTGCATCGTTCCACGGTGAGTACATCGTTCCAAAAACTCATTATGGCTGTATACAACTCGTCCTTCTTGGAGGGTTTCGCCACTTTACGGATGTGGTCCTTCAGCTGATGCCAGACCATTTCGATCGGATTGAAGTCTGGCGATCTGTGATTGGAAAGAAAGGACAATTAGTTTAAGAGATAGAGTACACAGTAAAAACAGTGGGGAACATATAAATGGGACACGGTCTACTGCACTTACTCCGCTGGCGTCTTCACCCAGTTGATGCCGCGCTCAAGGATATGCGCCGTCGACGCGGTGTGCTTGGGATCATTGTCCTGGTAAAAGCGATGACCATTGGGAAAGTCTTGTGTGATGTATCGCACTATCACGGGCACAATGTTGTCTTGGAAGAAATCTTTATTCATGATTCCTATAGCAAGAAAAGAAAAGTGCTCAATAGTACAGTACAGTGCATACGGTAAGGCAACACTAGTCAAGTACAGTGCATTAGGCGGCATTATATTTGAGAAATTGTACCTTCAAAGACGACAATGCATCCCGGTCCACGCCTAGAGATGGCACCCCACACATGCAGCTTCAGAGGGTGTTTTGGCCGTGGCTTCAAAGTTATGCGGCCTTTTTTGTGGAACGCAAATCTTGCAAATCTCTCCAGCGACACAGTAGACTCATCAGTGAAGATGCAATCCTGGAAAGTCTCACCGCTGTCGATCCATGCCTGGGCCTGGAGCACTCTTTTGATTTTGTTTGTGTCCCGTATCATGGGGTACGCTCTGTAATGACAATGAATAAAAAATGTTAGCGTCACAGCGCAGTACAGTTTGCAAAACAACACTTTTACTTTACAGTACAGTACCTCCTGTACTGTCCACTACTAACCTCACACGTCCATATTTCCATCCAATTCTGCGTCTCATCTTCTTTATGCTGCTCTCGGATACAGTCAGATTGTGGTTTTCCTGAATAGTGTTTTTAACCCTTAATGCGCTCCTCTCATCATTCTCCTCACTTATTCTGTCCACCAGAAGAGTAGTCTCCCTACAATGCAAAGAAATTATATTGTGTTATTAATATGCAGCAATATAAAATGTATACTGTATACTGTACATGTAATGTTGTAATATACAGTAAATATAAATATACAAAAAATGTATACTGCTGTACTATAAATATAAATAGACAAAATATACAGTATACAGTACTGTTGTAATATAAATATACTATATAAATATACTGTTGTTATATCATAATAAATACACATCATATACTGTATATTCCGTTGTCAGATGAATTGCAATATACCAAAAGTGTATACTGCTGCACAAAAAATATAAATTGACCACACATACAGTACACTACAGTATATACTGTTGTAATATAATAAATATACTATATAAATACGGTATACTGTTGTTATATCATAATAAATACACATCATATACTGTATATTCCGTTGTCAGATGAATTGCAATATACCAAAAGTGTATACTGCTGCACAAAAAATATAAATTGACCACACATACAGTACACTACAGTATATACTGTTGTAATATAATAAATATACTATATAAATACGGTATACTGTTGTTATATCATAATAAATACACATCATATACTGTATATTCCGTTGTCAGATGAATTGCAATATACCAAAAGTGTATACTGCTGCACAAAAAATATAAATTGACCACACATACACTACAGTATATACTGTACTGTTGTAATATAATAAATATACTATATAAATACGGTATACTGTAGATGTACACTACAGTTTTCTATATTTTTTTTGGTTAAGTTTTATAAATACAGTATACTTACGCATTTGTTATCTTTGGTGCCTTTTTGCGGTCTCTGTTTTTTCCTTGTGCATGATAGCACACGGTGCTTGATGGCACAACGAGGCCAGAAGCAGTTAACCAGCGCTGGATATCTGCAATTCGTTTTCCGCTCGTGTACATGTCCTTCATTCTCATGCTGAGATCCTTTGAAATCTTCTTAACAGGCATTGCTGCGAGTACTGTAGAAATAAATACAAACACAAGAATGTGTATTCGATGTTTAGTCGATGTGTATTCAATGTGCAGTGAATCCACAAAATGGATGGTGTATTTATATGTTAATGACTCACATTACAGACCACCCACTTTCAACACCTGTACCTGGCCGCCATGCATAAAAGGTTGTACACGTTGCATAGCCCACCACTTGCTGATCTTTATCTGAGCCATTGTCCAGATACTGCATTGTGCCTCCCGCTTACATGGAGCAGCCCCGGTTCTATGGACGAAAGAATCATCTCACCTCTGCTGTGCCTGCCACACTGAAAAAGAGAAAGGCAGTTACCGTTTCCAAGCCAAAGGCAAAGCGACAGGCTAAGGCCAACAAAGAAAACCTTCTGCTGACCCCAAAGGCTAAGGCTTTTAAAACACGTCAGCCTTATTATGTGAAGAAGAAATACGGTACTGTGCTCGGTACGCAAGACGCATGGCAGCCAACTCACCGAATCCGCAGACCACTTCCCATAAGCTTCGACGACTCTGCTGTAGCTGTCCCGGAAATCTTCAGCCCGGCTTCTCCACCCCCATCTTCTCCGGTTCCATCTGAAGATGCTGCTGCCTCTGAAATCAACGGGTCACTGTCTCCTTTGCTCTTGGACGACTCTGCTTCTCTCCCGGAAATCCAGCGGTCACCTTCTCCATCCCTCTTCCACCACGCTGCAGCTTCTCCTGTACCTGGCATCCCCAGGTCACCTCTTCCACTCTCCATCGATGCCGCTTCTCTCCAGGGAACCCCCATCTCATCCTCCGTTGCACCCATCCCCCCAGATCTCCAGATGCCATGCACAAGCAGCTCGTTGGACCGGATCCTGAATAGGCTAAGTGTGGATCTCCCCGGGAATTCTAGTGTGCTGGCAAAGCTAGATCTGCTTCTGGAGTCGGTGCTACATATGGAGCAACGGATGCTACAAATGGAGCAGCGGCTGGATCAACGGATGCTACATATGGAGCAACGTATGGATCAACGGATGGACAAGATAGAGGCAGACATAGCGGGCATACATTATTTGCTCGGTGTTAATGCCCCTGTTTCCCCGACGCTGGAGCAGGGGGGTGACATGGATGTGATGCATGGTACCTTCGACCCCCTTCCATCACCAAGCACACCCCCTCCACCAGAAGATGCAACGTACTATGCTATTGAGGAGGACATGACAACCCCATCAAGACCACGCCAGGAGACAACCCGGCGACCACTACCGGAGGAAAGCTTCCTCCCAGACACCCTACCATTGCCCATCGCCTCAAGTACACCCGCTCCCAAAAGACCTCCTACACCCGCTCGCATACAAACAGTGCCCGACATCTCCCTGTGCGATCTGCCACCGGCGCTGAGGGAGAAGTATAGGGTGAGGAGTGCTGGTATACCACACAAGTATGCCTTGATCATATTTAAACACCATGTTCCCTACACATTGTACTGCGAGTGGGTGTTCAAAGTGAACGATGATGGGAATCGCCAAAAAAATGCCCTTCCTGCCAATTTAAGGAAAAAGATTGTGGAAGAAATGCAGTGCTATTACCCTGTTACAGATCCTGTAATGAGAGGCGTTAGAGACTGCATTAATGGCGTTTTGCGCCATGCAAGGCATCGGCCATGGCTGGAAAATGGGGAGGACTTTCAGTGAAACCATACTGTAATATTGTGCTGTACTGTACAGTACATGTTTTACCCTATAGTACCTGCTGTACTTAAACAAAGGATACTGAATGTTGTTGTGTGTTGCACGGTTTTTGTACTGTATTTGTAAATAAAAGTTTTTGGTGGCGACTTCAGCAATAAAAGAACTGGTTACTTTATCTCACACTCAGTACTACAGTACAAACTGCTTTTTGCTGCCAGACTGCAAACCCGCAAGACCAGCAACATTGTAACAAAAGAGCAATGAGCGCGCAATTGGCGTGGGAACTTCTGTTCTAAGGCCCCTATAAATAATATTCTTTATTTTATTTATAAACTCACATTTATAAACCCCGTCACCCACCCCCGCTAAACACAATAAAAAATAATCACACACAGCATCCCCGCAATAAATAAATAAATAAATAAATACAAATAAATACATTTGAAATACATTTTTATTTATAGTGTAGATGTGCAGGGGGTCTCTGGAGCTGAACCGCACTGGTTTCAGGTCTGGGGACCCCGTGCCCCCCGAGATACAGGCCCCTTTAGGGGGTGCCGGTATCCAGCTCTGCGTTAAAAGCCCCGATCACGTGACCGCGGCCTGTAAACCAAGCAGAGCAGAGGGATACCGGCACTCCCTAAAGGGGCCTGTATCTCGGGGGGCACGGGGTCCCCAGACCTGAAACCTGTGCGCTTCAGCTCCGGAGACCCCCTGCACATCTACACTGTGAATAAAACACACACATCATTAAAGAATCATTCTTTAGCTTAGCGGCTATGCGCTATGGTAAAGAAGCAGCATTTCTGTCTTTTTAATAATATTGTAGAGTGAGAAGGGGGTTCCCTGACACAGAAATCTAATCTCAGGGGACCCCCTGCTCCTGCACAATATTATTAAAAGTTCAGAAACGAGGCTTCATTAGCATAGCGTATAGCCGCTAAGGTAATGAAGGGGTTAAGGCATAATAACCAATAAATACATTCAATACACTACCCACTACCCATGGCAACCTCCGCTGCTGTACAGTAAAACAGAGAAAAAAAATAACACTTTCAAAGTAATGTCCCCTAACCCCTTAATCACCATAGCGGTTATTAACCGCTACAGTCATGAAGGGGTTAACCCGCCCTCACCCACCACTCGGGATGCCTACTGTACATACCCTCCCACTCTAACCCCCCACCCCGTGAGGCCTAACCACCCTCAACCCTCACCCACTAACTACCCACAAGGGAGGCCTACCCACATACCGTTGGGGAAACACCCCACCCCCACCCCAGTACCCACAATAAAAACAGTACAATCACCCACAATAAACAGCATTCTATTTATTAAATACATTACCCACCCCCTGTGCCCCCCCCCATAAATACAAGATTTATTCTTTTACATTCAGGGTCCATAACGCAGCCCCACGCTAGTCCCCGGTGGGCTGGCAGGGCACCTGGACAGACCTACAGTTTACCAGCAGCATTCCACAGGTTCTGGAGGCCTGCTGGTGGATCCTGCCAGCACCATGGCGCCCAGGTGGTCTCCTTGGGTCACCGTGAGCCACAATTGGGTCCCCACGGTAGGCCCAAGGATGTCTGGGAGCCCCGGGTCAAACCCACAGGTGTCTGCGGGGCCTCGGGTGGTTCCCATGGGGGTCTGGGGAACTCACGGGTGCTCACTACGGGTCCGCGGTGCCCCCACAGAAGTGGGACCACACATCATCATCCCCGCACCTACGGCTCGGAGGTGCCCCCACAGAAGTGGGACCACACATCGTCATGCCCGCAGACTACGGGTCCGCGGTGCCCCCACAGAAGTGGGACCACACATCATCATCCCCGCATGTGTCACCCGTGGAACCACCAGCCTGCTACCCTTTAGGATACCCGAGGATTCCCCGCGGGTGGTCTCCAGAGGTCCCACGCAAAACCACGGAAGTAACCCTGAATGTAAAAAAAATAAACCTGGCCTATACATTCAATACATACACCCTCCCCCCCAACACCTACAGTACAATAATGTGCAAAATAACTATTATCCAGATATGGATAATAGATTAATTGCCCATTATTAAAAACATTAACTAGCATATACAAATAAATAAAGTACTACTGACCTCATCAATACGAAGTGTCCGATGCCAGCGCCTTCCTTCTCTTGCCCACACAAAACATAGCCAAAACCAAGCCAATACATTGCAAGTACAGTACGTTCACATATCAATTAACCCCTTAAACACCTTATCGGATAATAACCGCAAAGGTAATTAAGGGGTTAAGCCACACAGGCACGATACCCACCCTTCACCCATGAATTTGTACTGTGGCTTCATCATGCAACTATATATATATACTGTATATATACTGTATACATACAGAGAGACAGAGAGAAAGAGAGAGAGAGAGATATATACAGTATATATATATACACACGTTATATACACACCCATGATAAACCAAATATACAGTACAAATAAATGTAGAAGGGTTATCAAAACCATACTGTTCTACAACCAAACACTTCTCCATACAGACACTACATTAAAATCAATTTCCTTTAAAAATCCTAACTGATCTCACAATCTACTGTACTGTATATGATCACAAACCAATGAAAAAAGTCACATTCCAAAATGCATAAAATCTATGCACCATACTGTATACATTCTGCAAATTAATCAACGTAAACAAAAATCAATTAGCAATCATTATTTAGATCCCTAAACATTTCACACTCAATCATGAACAATGAAACCATTAACAGATTCACGCCTAGAGCAGAACAATTAAGCCTTTGAAAAAATATAAGTACCGACAAAAAATACAACCTTTACAGTACAACCAAGGCTATCTATCCCTGACCTTCCTCAAACACACAATACAATACCAAGGAATAATACATCTATCTAATTTTAAAATACTTTAAACTCACAAAATAATTAAAAACACATCCAATCCAGCTTTTAAAACAACATCATTTCTTACCCTGAATGTATACTGTACAGTATATCTCTCTAGACATATATATTGTACATACATACATACATACAGTGGCAAGAAATGATATACCACAAAAAAAAAAAATACACATGTTAAAAAACCTTTTGAAATAATTAACAAGTTAAATAAAATACAATTCTTTACTGTAGTTCACTTACCATTACTTGCCCCCACCGACTCCCGTTGCCCAGCTTACTCACAAACCAATCCACGATCAGGAACCCATAAAATAATAAACCATTCAAAATAATAAACATTAAATTAAAAATCCAAACCAATCCACGGGTCTTCTACTTGTAATACATCTTCATCTGTATTCTTCTTTCTTCTATCTCCTTCTGGGCGGGGCAGGGCGTGGTCTTCTTTCCATCATCGGCCACGCCCTTGTCTTTTTTCTTCTCCGGAGGTCGTTCCTCCGCGGCGTCTGGCTGCAAAATGAGATGACATAGGCTTTTAAAGGCCTATGACGTCACATTTTGCGTCATGGTTCCCACGGTCCTGATTGGACCGTGAAAACCATGTGTGTTGGCCGATAATAAAAAAATGATGACGTCACTTAAAGGGAATGAAAGCACAGCCAATCAGAATGGCTTTGCTTCAATTGCCTTTAAGTTGACGTCATGAAAAGGCACATGGCCGTGCACACATGGTACTAGAGCCAATCAGAGCGTGGGAACTTTATCCCTACTCTGATTGGCTCTGGTATACCATGTGTCAGGGGCTTGGGGGAGAAAGGATGTGACGTCAATGAAAAACTGTCACGTGGTACGGTAGCCAATCAGAGCGTGGGAACTTTATCCTTATTGACGTCACATCCTTTCTCCCCCAAGCCCCTGACACATGGTATACCAGAGCCAATCAGAGTAGGGATAAAGTTCCCACGCTCTGATTGGCTCTAGTACCATGTGTGCACGGCCATGTGCCTTTTCATGACGTCAACTTAAAGGCAATTGAAGCAAAGCCATTCTGATTGGCTGTGCTTTCATTCCCTTTAAGTGACGTCATCATTTTTTTATTATCGGCCAACACACATGGTTTTCACGGTCCAATCAGGACCTTGGGAACCATGACGCAAAATGTGACGTCATAGGCCTTTAAAAGCCTATGTCGTCTCATTTTGCAGCCAGACGCCGCGGAGGAACGACCTCCGGAGAAGAAAAAAGACAAGGGCGTGGCCGATGATGGAAAGAAGACCACGCCCTGCCCCGCCCGGAAGGAGATAGAAGAAAGAAGAATACAGATGAAGATGTATTACAAGTAGAAGACCCGTGGATTGATTTGGATTTTTAGTTTAATGTTTATTATTTTGAATGGTTTATTATTTTATGGGTTCCTGATCGTGGATTGGTTCGTGAGTAAGCTGGGCAACGGGAGTCGGTGGGGGCAAGTAATGGTAAGTGAACTACAGTAAAGAAATGTATTTTATTTAACTTGTTAATTATTTCAAAAGGTTTTTTAACATGTGTATTTTTTTTTTTTGTGGTATATAATTTCTTGCCACTGTATGTATGTATGTACAATATATATGTCTAGAGAGATATACTGTACAGTATATATTCAGGGTAAGAAATGATGATGTTTTAAAAGCTGGATTCGATGTGTTTTTAATTATTTTGTGAGTTTAAAGTATTTTAAAATTAGATATATGTATTATTCCTTGGTATTGTATTGTGTGTTTGAGGAAGGTCAGGGATAGATAGCCTTGGTTGTACTGTAAAGGTTGTATTTTTTGTCGGTACTTATATTTTTTCAAAGGCTTAATTGTTCTGCTCTAGGCGTGAATCTGTTAATGGTTTCATTGTTCATGATTGAGTGTGAAATGTTTAGGGATCTAAATAATGATTGCTAATTGATTTTTGTTTACGTTGATTAATTTGCAGAATGTATACAGTATGGTGCATAGATTTTATGCATTTTGGAATGTGACTTTTTTCATTGGTTTGTGATCATATACAGTACAGTAGATTGTGAGATCAGTTAGGATTTTTAAAGGAAATTGATTTTAATGTAGTGTCTGTATGGAGAAGTGTTTGGTTGTAGAACAGTATGGTTTTGATAACCCTTCTACATTTATTTGTACTGTATATTTGGTTTATCATGGGTGTGTATATAACGTGTGTATATATATATACTGTATATATCTCTCTCTCTCTCTTTCTCTCTGTCTCTCTGTATGTATACAGTATATATACAGTATATATATATAGTTGCATGATGAAGCCACAGTACAAATTCATGGGTGAAGGGTGGGTATCGTGCCTGTGTGGCTTAACCCCTTAATTACCTTTGCGGTTATTATCCGATAAGGTGTTTAAGGGGTTAATTGATATGTGAACGTACTGTACTTGCAATGTATTGGCTTGGTTTTGGCTATGTTTTGTGTGGGCAAGAGAAGGAAGGCGCTGGCATCGGACACTTCGTATTGATGAGGTCAGTAGTACTTTATTTATTTGTATATGCTAGTTAATGTTTTTAATAATGGGCAATTAATCTATTATCCATATCTGGATAATAGTTATTTTGCACATTATTGTACTGTAGGTGTTGGGGGGGAGGGTGTATGTATTGAATGTATAGGCCAGGTTTATTTTTTTTACATTCAGGGTTACTTCCGTGGTTTTGCGTGGGACCTCTGGAGACCACCCGCGGGGAATCCTCGGGTATCCTAAAGGGTAGCAGGCTGGTGGTTCCACGGGTGACACATGCGGGGATGATGATGTGTGGTCCCACTTCTGTGGGGGCACCGCGGACCCGTAGTCTGCGGGCATGACGATGTGTGGTCCCACTTCTGTGGGGGCACCTCCGAGCCGTAGGTGCGGGGATGATGATGTGTGGTCCCACTTCTGTGGGGGCACCGCGGACCCGTAGTGAGCACCCGTGAGTTCCCCAGACCCCCATGGGAACCACCCAAGGCCCCGCAGACACCTGTGGGTTTGACCCGGGGCTCCCAGACATCCTTGGGCCTACCGTGGGGACCCAATTGTGGCTCACGGTGACCCAAGGAGACCACCTGGGCGCCATGGTGCTGGCAGGATCCACCAGCAGGCCTCCAGAACCTGTGGAATGCTGCTGGTAAACTGTAGGTCTGTCCAGGTGCCCTGCCAGCCCACCGGGGACTAGCGTGGGGCTGCGTTATGGACCCTGAATGTAAAAGAATAAATCTTGTATTTATGGGTGGGGGCACAGGGGGTGGGTAATGTATTTAATAAATAGAATGCTGTTTATTGTGGGTGATTGTACTGTTTTTATTGTGGGTACTGGGGTGGGGGTGGGGTGTTTCCCCAACGGTATGTGGGTAGGCCTCCCTTGTGGGTAGTTAGTGGGTGAGGGTTGAGGGTGGTTAGGCCTCACGGGGTGGGGGGTTAGAGTGGGAGGGTATGTACAGTAGGCATCCCGAGTGGTGGGTGAGGGCGGGTTAACCCCTTCATGACTGTAGCGGTTAATAACCGCTATGGTGATTAAGGGGTTAGGGGACATTACTTTGAAAGTGTTATTTTTTTTCTCTGTTTTACTGTACAGCAGCGGAGGTTGCCATGGGTAGTGGGTAGTGTATTGAATGTATTTATTGGTTATTATGCCTTAACCCCTTCATTACCTTAGCGGCTATACGCTATGCTAATGAAGCCTCGTTTCTGAACTTTTAATAATATTGTGCAGGAGCAGGGGGTCCCCTGAGATTAGATTTCTGTGTCAGGGAACCCCCTTCTCACTCTACAATATTATTAAAAAGACAGAAATGCTGCTTCTTTACCATAGCGCATAGCCGCTAAGCTAAAGAATGATTCTTTAATGATGTGTGTGTTTTATTCACAGTGTAGATGTGCAGGGGGTCTCCGGAGCTGAAGCGCACAGGTTTCAGGTCTGGGGACCCCGTGCCCCCCGAGATACAGGCCCCTTTAGGGAGTGCCGGTATCCCTCTGCTCTGCTTGGTTTACAGGCCGCGGTCACGTGATCGGGGCTTTTAACGCAGAGCTGGATACCGGCACCCCCTAAAGGGGCCTGTATCTCGGGGGGCACGGGGTCCCCAGACCTGAAACCAGTGCGGTTCAGCTCCAGAGACCCCCTGCACATCTACACTATCAATAAAAATGTATTTCAAATGTATTTATTGTCATTTATTTATTTATTTTTTGGCGGCTGCTGTGTGTATTTTATTGTTGTGGGTTGCGGGAGGGTGGGTGAATGGGGTATTCGCCCCAACGATGGTTGGGGAGGGCTTGCGGGGGGGGGGGGTAGCGGGAGGGCTTAACCCCTTCATGACCGTAGCGGTATTAACTGCTACGGTCGTGAAGGGGTTAAGTGCACCCGCAACCCCCCCCTCCCGCAAGTCCTAAACTCACACCAAGGGCCAAATACCCCCCTCACCCATCCCCACTACACACAATAAAGCGGGCACGGTGGGTTAACCCCTTCATTGCCTTAGCGGCTATCCGCTATGGTAATGACGCAGCATTTTCCGTATTTTTAATAATATTGATCAGGAGCAGGGGGGGGGGGTTCCCTGAGCATTAATTTCTGGCTCAGGGAACCCCCTGCTCACTTTACAATATTATTAAAATAATGCTTCTTTACCATAGCGCATAGACGCTAAGGTAAAGTACGAGTGTTTATTTATACTGTATATTGTATGTGTTTTATTGATACTGTACATGTGCAGAGGGTCTCCAGAGCAGAAGCGCACAGGTTTCAGGTCTGGGGACCCCGTGCCCCCCGAGATACAGGCCCCTTTAGGGAGTGCCGGTATCCCTCTGCTCTGCTTGGTTTACAGGCCGCGGTCACGTGATCGGGACCTTTTAACGCAGAGCTGGATACCGGCACCCCCTAAAGGGGCCTGTATCTCGGGGGGCACGGGGTCCCCAGACCTAAAACCAACGCGGTTCAGCTCCGGAGACCCCCTGCACATCTACACTATCAATAAAAATGTATTTCAAATAATTTTTAATGTGCGGATGTTTGCGCAGAGAGAGAGCAGCGGATCTCTCTCTGCTGCAAACACCTCGCCCCCGCCGCCCATACAGTAGTATCATTTATGTATGTGCATATACAGTACAGTACAGTACAGTACTGTACAGTACTGTATGTTAGGGCTTACAGGGGTTGTTGTTATACAGTATATATATATATATATATATACACTGGCGACACACTTTATTCGAGCTCGGCTAGTCCCTCGAATTCGGGTATACCCGGGTGTATTGAGGTTTGTGACTGTTTTCTGCCCGAGTGCATTGAGGTATTTTCTAGGCAGGGATTGAAGCATTTTATTCCCACTGGCTGCAATACTGCACAGTATATATATATATACTGCATTACAATTCATGAATTTATGCCATCTGGTAGACACGCGAAGCATTGCTGCCTATTAAATCCTAATCATTATCATTTAACAGATCAGCCGCCCGTCAGCCAGGCATGAACCCAGGCTGGGAAGGCAAACACAACGGGGCTTGTCAGAGGTGAGGAGCGGCGCATTCCAGGTATCTGCCAGGTACAAACTGGGCATTTGCTCGAATAAAGTGTGTCGGTGCAGTACAGTATACAGTATATATACTGCATTACAATTCATTATAGGGGACGGCTTCACAGAGAATAGCTCGCAAGCGCCACCATGTGTATTTTGACGGCATTGCAGTATTGTAACCAGCCGGAATAAAAAGCTTAAATTCCTGCCGGAAAATAACGCAATGCACTCTGGCAGAAAACTATCAGAAACCTGAATACACCCGAGTATACCCGAATTCGCGGGACTAGCCGTGCTCGAATAAAGTGTGTCGCCAGTGTAGACTCCGGTACGTGGTTTTTTAAATCCGATTCAGCAATGTGCAGGCATTGTTATACAAAGCGATATTATCCATCGAAATCCCTCCATTTGCCGTTTTCCGCATGAGGTGACAAAGTTTTCATTTCTGAGGAAAAATAAAAGAACAAGTTTTACTGTAATGTTCAGTCAGTCCCCTAAAGAAGTTCCCACTGTGAGTCCCACCAATAATTTTCTCGGGGGGTGTCTCCTGTTCACATGCGCATGCGCCTACCGTCGATGTGATGACACGCATATGCGTTTCAAGAAGGTTCCAATGTGTATGTGCCTAACTTTCTACCAATTGTGCAGTATCTACTGTTGAAGCTGCTCAGCCAATGATATTGCTTACAGGAGAATCGCTTGACTTTTGAATCACATTGATATTGATATTTCAAAAACAGAATAAAATACGGCAACATTACTCACCAAATTCCTGCCAATCAGCTGGCGCCGAGCCACTGCCAGTCCCGTATTCTTGATCATACACGCCGTTGACAGGTGACAGCGGGACTACTACACCTGAAGTCAGCTGATGAGGCTGGAAATCGCTTAGGTACATGCAAGCTTGCTCGAATCTGTACGCGAAATCCGGCTCAGGCTGCAGGTATCCGGGCGGGGACAGACAGCAAGGATTGCCGGTCACCAGGTTTTCACTGACGGTCGGACCGTTATTAGAAGCTGTCGCTGTCGCTGTCGCATTGCTTGCCAGCGACTGACATTTCTTAGTTGGTTTTTACATGACCTTTTGCCTTTTGCAGTCTCCATGATCATAGATACGGGAAAAACCCGGTGATACACACCAATTCCCTCCAATAACATCGGGATCAATACAAAAAAAACACGGATCGCTACATAACTTTTTCCTTATTGCACGCTTACACACATGAGCATCTGGCGAAAATTTGTAAAAGTCATAGTTTTCGATAAAATTCTGATAAATTTGAACAACTGCTGCCATCTTATCATCTGTTGCATTAATCGCGGCCCATATTAAATAAGCGTACGTTCTGTCTGTATTTTGGAACACGGACTGCAGTTGTGCACTCATCTCGGAACTCTCTGGACAAAAGAACACCAGACACTGCGCATTTAGTTTTAATATCAAAAGCCTAAATTGATTCATTATTGTAACTTCTTCAGTCCCAAGGCCAATTTACAATGGACCACTGTGGTATTCTTTTAATAAAGTCGACACATTACTGAAGCGCATGCGCATTACAATTCATGAATATCTGTCATCTGGCGGATACGCCAAGAATTGCAACCAATTAAATCCGAACCATTATCAATAAACACATCAACCGCGCATCAACAGCGGGTGTGAATGCAACATGAATGCGGTATGAAAGCGGTCAGGATGCGGCATGAACGTGGTGAAGTGCGGTGAAGTGCGTGGCATTCGGAAAAAATTCCCGAAAAAATTCGGAGATGGAGAATAAAAGGGGCCGCGGCTGTACATTACCTTAGGTTTTGGGGGGCTAGGGGGGAAGGGACATGGCATGCATGGGTTTGAGCACTGTGTGTGTATTATCTGGCAGTATTTCTGGGAACGTTTCCTGCACCAAGTGGTATAAATTTATAACTAGTAGTCATCAAACAAGTCGATGAACCTCCAGGGAAGAGCCCTTGTATGCCTCAAAAGGCTATTGATACTGTCTCTCACGGTTTTCATAAGGTAGCTTTAAAATTGCACCTCACTTCCTCCATAATTGTTCTCCTTAAATTTGCTGGAAGAGCCTTCTTGTATTTATTGACTTCATAATTGCCATTTTTAGTCCACAAAACTGATGTGGTGCTTAAAGAAGAATTGGGCATATTTCTGAGGTACTGTAGACCATCAGATCTGATCTTGTTCTTCTCCCAGACGCTCTGGGGCAGGTCTCTCAGAGTGATTAGTAGAACAATGGTGCGCATTTAAACACCACTAATAAGTGATAAAACAAAAATTATGTGAGTAAAGTGCAGCTAGCACATATCCTTGTGCTCTAAAGTTTAAATGGAGCAACACAGTGAAAAACAATATATATATATATATATATATATACAGTATATATATATATATATATATATATATATATATATATATATATATATATATATATATGTATGTACATGTAACGGGAATTCCACCCCACCCAATCGCATATATAGTGTGGGTGAGTAGAACATGCGGTGTTACCGGTGTGGTGCGTATACCTGCAGGCTCACAGGAGGTCTGAGCCTCCACTAGTGAGAGCCTGGGGTGAATCCTCTGGAACGTATCTTCTTTCAGCGCCTCCACCTATGTAGGATTCTAGGGAAGTGTAGAATGACCCTACATAGGAACCCAATCAGAAACCACACACACAGTGATTATATAACTAACGACTTTACTACCAAATAATAACCTGTGTCTCTCTCACGAGGAGACACTAACAATGACGTCTCGCAGGACGATTCCCCAAAACTAGGTGATCCCACCCAGTGTCCCAAGAACCCCACCCAATGTCCCGTACTCCTACAGAGATAGTCAATGGGTGACTGCGCAGTCACTAAGAACCTCTAGGCCTGTTGGTGCACATATGATGGTATAATACCTGCCGAGCACTCCGGTGCTCGGGTCAGCAACAATCTTCTCAAAGGATCAGTCGGGCGATGCCTCCTTCAGATCCTTCAACCGCACTCATTGTACGTGGACCGCTAGAGCGGTCCCACTCCGGAACAGTCTCTGTGGACCCCAACGTGGGTCCAACCGCTTCACGGGAACAGCAATACTTCTCTGTGTCCCTACCTATATAAGGGGCACGTGCTGCACTATAGGCCGTCCCTATAATACAGCAACCTGTGATGGCTTGGGATACTCCTATGGGCCTAAAGGGTTAGGACCTGTCCCACTCCCCTAACTACCCACATCCCTAAGCCTCACTAACTCTAACAGCCAACGTGCTGCTCAACAAGGTGCCTGCCTGTCAGACCTCACAGCACTGCCCGCTGTGACTCTGACAAGGCAGCACTCCAAACTAGGGGCCGCGTCCCTCTCTAGGACCTCCCTAAGCAATTACCCACTCAACTAGTGGGGAGTTGGGGCCTACCTGGGGTGTAGGTACCTATATGGGGCAGAAGCTGCACTCGCTCCCCGCACCCTCTCTTCCCTACAGCTCCCTGACTCCAACTCTCTTAACTGCGGACTTCCAACTACTGGAGTGACAGGGTCCCTTACTCTAAGGCAGTCCCTGGCAACACTCCTATCATAGGGTAACTCAGAGCTATCTTGGACCAACGGGGTGCTGGCCTAATACAGGGGAGTCCCTCTCTCCTGCACCCTACCTCCTTCCCTTGTCTGCTCCTTCCTCTGACTGAACACGCAGCTCTCTGCCCGCGAAACTGTATCCAATTCCTCTCTGACTCTTGGCCCTCATTGGCCACACTGGTGTGCCTGGCCCTAAGCCTCATGGGAATTGTAGTCCCGGGGCACTTACAATAACATTGGGGCCGCGTGCGCACCCTCCCTCAGCCTATACTAACCCCTAATGGCCGCCACAACCTCTCACTAGCTATCCCTACTCTCGCGCGACTCTCCTGCGCCTCCCCTGCCCTCACGCAACTGTTCCCTGCCTCTCGCAGCCTCCCTGCGCATGCGCGAGCTATCTGGGCCGCCGGGGACCTACTGCGCATGCGCGAACTGAAACGCAATGGCGGCGCCCTATCCGCCCGGCTCCGGGAGCGCCGGGAGCCCAGAGACGCGTGTGCGGCCTTGGCAACCGGCCGCACGCGTCCCCGGCAACCCCCGAGCCGGGACCTGACCTCCCTCTCCCCTGCCATCGCCGGACGGAGCCGCCATTGGACGCGGCGGCCCCCACGATCGGCAATCAGGTGAGGGGGGTGCTGAAGTGCTGGGGAGACCTGGCTACACACAATACATACAAAACCGTAACAAGTGTCATGAAAAGTGTCCGCAACTGTAATGGAGGGGTGGCTCAGCAAACCCAATCACTAGAGAAACAGAAACAAAAAACAGTGCAAAAACGCAAATGGTGAAGTATATCAAATGAATTAACAATAAAATTGGGTAAGTATTCTGCATACATGAAAAAGTAGAAACAAGAGCATTGAGTGTGTTAAAACACACAAGTTACCAGTCAACAGACACCCGAAGCTGCAAGCAGGACCTGATCCCTCTGGTAGCCCTTAAGGTAACAGGACTCCGTCTCAGCTCTTCGGGGGTGTAGCTTTTTCCACAGGTGATGTAGTTAATCCATCTTGGAGTACTCATCTCAACAAGGAAGTTTCCCCGCATCAGATGGTATCACAGTCCCAAGTGGAGAGCAGATGTAAACTCTCAAGTGCAGTAAACACACCAGTGACAAGATGATGTATAGTCTGTAGTTACAGGCAGAGTTGTGCGTACCCTACGTACATATAGCGTCAAGGTATGATTTCAAAACAGGAAGGAGCTCCAGACGAAACACTTGGAGTGTGCTCAGCAAACCAGCAATACCTCCGCTGAGAGCGGTCACTCCTTCTTGGCCCATTACAGGGGCAAAGTAGCTGGCGTTAAGACACACAGGCACAGTGTAACGAATGTGCTCAGCAAGCCAGCAGTGCCTCTGCTGAATATGGTCTCAGGGTGATGTCTGGGAGCTGTACAATCCTGGGTGCTGGAGCGGGTATGTTTCTGGCAGCGAGCGGGGGTAGATGTTGGGAAGGATGTTTTCCTCCAGTTGTGGCCTAGTGCTTACTGGGGTTGTCATCTCCTCCAACAGAAGGGTATACATGTATTCTGGAGATGGAGGGGGTGAGCATTGGGGGGCCAGTGGTGTGCTTGGTGTTGGCATCGTGAAGGTCAAATCCAGGGATTGAGAGGGTGCACAGGGGGGTATGCTGTTACTCCATGGGAGAATAAGGCACCTCCAGGCCACCCTCCTGCCCGGACATAAAGGGGCAGGGACAACAAGCAAAGAATAGAGCCCCACGATGTTCCTCTCAATCTTATCCAGACGAACACCCATGCACCTATCCATATTCACCATGATCTCCAAAAGACGATCCATCTTGGTCTCCATTCAGTCCCTGTATTGATTTGTTGAGGTGTCAGTGATTTCGATACCACTGAAAATATCCAGCATGCGGGCGACCAAGCTGGATCTGGTGCAAGGAGTCCTGGTGTCACCTGGACGAGCATCTGTGTGGCTAGGGCGTGGAGGAGGTGAGCTGGGGGTTTCAAGACATACATCGGCATTGCTGGGTGCAAGAGCAGCTGAGCTGGGGGTTTCCGGACGAACATCGCGTGGATGGGTGCTGGAGCAGGTAATCTGAGGGTTTCCGAATGAGCATCAGTGGACAAAGGGTCAGAGCGGGCGGATGTTTTGGAATCAGTGGTGGATGATGGCAGTGAAAAGTCTGGGACGTCCAATTCTGCTTCAGCGGGTGCAGGGGCACTTCTGGTGCCCGTCCAAACAAGTTGATGCTTGTGGATTTTGGCCATTTTCTTCTTAACATAATAAGGGCCAGAGTTCGTTGCCTTGGGTGCCTTCGGAACCTTTGGAACTTTTTCTCTAGGCACCTTAGGCTTTGGCTTGAAAACAGTTTCTGACTTTAACTTTCTATTGGTCGGCACAGCAGAAGAAAGCAGTTTTCTATGTCTGTAGAATCAGGGTTGATCCATGGAAGCAGATAGGAAGAATGCACAATACAGTATCTGTTCAAGAGCTCGTTCAGATAGAGATCAGTGTGTGGGAGGCTATGCAATTTGTGTCACCTTTTAAGCACTGTGTCCCTATTTGAATTTTTGGGCAGGCATCGACACGAGCTGCAGGTGTTAAAAGTGGGCATATACAGTACTTAACCTGTTGACCGAGGTCCATTACATTATAAATACACCATCAATTCTGTTGATTCAATGCACATTGAATATTCATCGAATACACATCGAATATACATTCCTCTGTGCTTGACTTATTTTCTAAAGCA
The DNA here is from genome assembly GCF_040206685.1 of Ascaphus truei. Classification (NCBI taxonomy): domain Eukaryota; kingdom Metazoa; phylum Chordata; class Amphibia; order Anura; family Ascaphidae; genus Ascaphus; species Ascaphus truei. Next base: position 316,502,264 of record NC_134484.1, read on the forward strand.
GCGATGCCGAAGAAAGTTATTTCAAACGATCTCTCTCAGCATGAGAATACAGGACATGTACAAGAAAGGACACGGAATTTTACCGATCAAACACTGGTTACTGAATTCGAGACTCGATTTAGCATAAAGCATAGTCAGCTATCATGCCCATGGTCAGGCAAAAAGTGTAAAGCAGAGTCCCCCATTCGTAACAGTCAGTATTTTTGGTTTATTTCTGCAATTACTGTATTACTCAAAAAGCTTCTTGCATACAGTATCGAAAAGCATGTTTTTGTTTACATGTTTTCTTTGCAATTTTTTTAGACCAAAACAATTACTGTACTACCATACTTTGAGAAGAAAATATAAAATGTTTTTTTTCTCTTTCTGTTTTATTACTCTAAAAATTTCTTGCATATCAAGAAGCATGTTTTTGTTTTCTTGTTTTCTTTTCAATTCTTTTAGGCCCAAACAATTACTGTGCTACCATACTTTGAGAAGAAAATATAAAATGTTTTTTTTCTCTTTCTGCTTTTATTACTCAAATTCTTCTCTTTTCCTTTAAACTGTAGGATGGCAAAGGATCTGTTGGACGAAATCAGCGAGGCTAATGATGAGCGTTGTGCAGCAAGATTCAAGACAATTCTAAGTAACAGTCACAATATCAAGGCATCTGAGACCAGCATCAGGGTAATCAGACATCAATTGGGATGAAAATATGGACGTGTCAAGTAAGTGTCTTACTGTAATAAAGTATAGTAAAATGCAACACTGTATTATGCAAAGTGACAGAACAGAGGGACAGAACAGGGTTGATACTGTAATTACTGTGCCTTAGTTAGGGTATAGGTAAAGTGTTGTACTGTACACTACGGTACTGTAGATAAAGTGTAGTTTTACTGTACCTGTAAAATTCTCCCTTGTCTTATCCGAGCGTATCCAATGATAAGGGATGCCAACAAGGTAAAAAGAGTGGACCAAGCATGGACATGGATCGAAAAGTGGCGAGACTTTTCAGGATGTCATCTTTTCTGATGACATGGTTGAATCAAACATAAAGGAGGGAATCAAGAACATGCAACTTGGGGTGGTCCTAGTACAAGGGAACATTAGAAAGAGAGCAATGACAGCATGGGTTCTATACACAGGACACCTAGTCAGGGTAATAGCATAAATGGAAAATGGGGGAGCCATGCACACCAAAAAAGAGATGTAGTGGAATTAATGCAAAACAGTCATTTAATGAGTAAAAACAGTCACAAAAATCCAACGTTTCAGTGCTGGCCATCTTCATCAGGGTTAAAGTGACAAGTGTTAAACAACCCTTAAATAGTGTCCCACAAGCTACACACCCACATAAACAACCACCCACCTCCCACAAGCTGCTCCACATGCCCGTCGCTGTGCTTCCGAATATGCTCCATTGTTGATTGGAGTGGACTCCCGATGACGTCATGACATCACAAATGCCATCTTGAAAAAGTAGGATGTGTAGATATGTCCCAGAGAGTGTCTATGGGGAAGAGCCACAACCTTAAAGAAAATCACCAATCACGGAGTCAGGATTCCTCCTCTGCTGACGTCAGTGTAAATGTAGCAATAAGTCACATGCATCGGCAGCCACTGGACTGTAGACGAGAGGGAGGCATCATCCAGTACACAGATGAGATCCCAAACAGAGCCGATAGTCCTATAAGTACAAAAAAGTAAAGATAATAACAGAAAATCTATATACAACAGCTCCTCACTATGCCAACACCCAAAAGGGAGTGGGTGGGGCCATCATGCAATGTAAAAAAAAAAAAAAAAAAACAGATTAAAATATGCACAATAAAACATATGTTCTGTAGCATGGCATGAAAAAATTATATGTGCTGCATACTGTAGCTGCAAAAAATGTGTAAAATACACTATGAACAAAAGTAATGCTCATAAATACAGAACTAGTCATATACAATAACCATACCAACGATGCAATACAGGACATCTACAAAATAGTATCCAAAAAAAGTAATAAGATAGTAGATGGATATCAAAAATGAACTCTAGAAGAATGGGACACAAAATTAAAAACAAACATACAGAAAACAAACAATGACAAGGAATACAGAGGGGAATGGGGGAGGAGGGGATAGGGAGGGGAGGGGGAGGAAAAGAGAAAAAGGGGAGGGAGAAAGTGGGGTGGTGGGATCCTGAACCAAAAAGAAAAAGTGAATTTATAAAAAGCACGTTAATTCAAAATCTTCATTAAGCCCAGTAGGTTTGAGGCTTTTCAATGTGAAGATCCAAAAAGCCTCCCTTTGTAGGAGTAATTTATCAATGTCACCTCCTCTACCCATAGGTGATAGATGTTCAATCCCCATGAATCTCATGGCAGAGACAGTATGTCGGTCCTCTTTACAATGCTTCAGCAGGGTGGTGTTATCTTCTCCCCTCTTGGTATTGCTTCTGTACTCGATGAATCTTGTTTTAAGGGGCATTTCAGATAATAAATCACGTGCAAAGTTTTACGCATAATTTTTTGATTTATCCTATTTTTTTTACCATTAGTAGGATGATAGAAAATGTCCCCTACAATGATGGAATGGCATATCAAGCACCCTTTGCACTTATAACATCCAGGTTTTTTGTGACTCAAAAAATGCTCGATGGCATATTTTTGTTGATTAGCCATTTTAACCAGCGTGTCACCCAAATTTCTGCCTTTCATAGGCTAGAATGGGGTTATTTTTATATTCAGTAGTGCACCTATAATAGGATCTGCTTGGAGGATTGACCAGTGTTTCAGTATGGAACATGTGATCCCTTGAGACAGTAGGTTAAATTCAAAAGGAAAGATGAAACGTTGTTCAGTGTTACAGTCTTCCCTTTTCCCAGTGTATGCTTTATCTCGTGAGACCCATTCTGTAAGAAGAGCATCATCATTTCCCCATCTGCTAAACCGTTCTTTCATTACTTGTATAGCCTGTTTTGATTCATCTGGATCTTTTACTATACTATTCTTTATGAGATTGGGGGAGGAGGGGTTGTGATGGCTTTTAGCATGAAGTACTCTATTTGTATCATTGGGTTTTGAAATATATTTGTAACCCAACCATTTACATTCTTACTTATGGAAATATCCAAAAAAAGTAATTTGTGCTACTCCATGATGATGTAAAGTGAATGGGGGTAGGTGTGGTATAAAGATGGTCTACAAACTCAGCTAGCATTGCTGTACTCTCCTTCCAAATAAGAAACAAAACACATCATCAATTTGGCACCACCACACACGAACACACCCATAGTACGCACTGTTATAAACATACTCTGTTTCAAATTCCTCCATAAAGAGGCTCACATATGATGGAGCAACATTGCTGCCCATGGCAGTCATTGCAGCTGAAGATAGAAATAATGCTCAAATTTAAAATAATTCTTATGCAAAATAAAATTCAATACCATAAGGAAATCAGTAGTTGGTTATCCTACATGCGTACCTTCCAGTTTATGGCATATAACTTCAATCCCGTTATCGTGTGGAATACAGGTGTATAGAGAGGTGACATTAAGACACCAATATATCGTCTTCCTCCGGCTTAACTTTATAAAGTTTAATTAAAAAATCATTAGTATCTTTAACAAAAGATATCATCCTTTCTACCTGCCCTTGGAGAAATTAGTCAAGATGCACCGCCAGGGGTTGACAGAGTCCCGAGCAGAAATAATTGGTCGACCAAGGGGATCAATAAGGGATTTATAAATTTTAGGTAGTAAGTATAGTGCAGGCTTTCGTGGATGTAATACTGTCAGAAGGTTAAATACCTCAAGATCAATCCACCTATTATTTATAGGCTTTATGGGGGGATTAACTAAGAAGAAAGAGAGTAAATCGTTTATATAGCACCGATAGAAAATAATATGATGTCTGGATATATTTTTATCTCTAAACATGTGTGAGGAGTCTGGGCACATGCCGCCCTCGGCACAGCTCTTCCCTACCTGCCCGATCGGCCGCTGCTTCCTCCGCTCCTGCTCCTCACCACAGATGGAGGCACGACCGTGCACCACTCCCCCGTTCCCCCGCGGTTCTCTCACACGCCACCGTCATTACCACTGAGCGCGTGCTCACCCTGCTTACAGAGCGCACGCCGCACAATTTCATTTATTTACTGCACCCAGCGGCTGGCTCCGCCCACCGCCCGACTCAGGATCCAGGCTTACCACCCCCAGCCGCCTAGCTGCAGCAAGACAAGTCATCACCCCCTGTCCTATCACAAGAGGCTCCTCAGCTCACCTCTGCCCTGCCTCCTCCTTTGATTGGTCCACCGTGCTTTATTACCCCTGTAGCTCCTGTGCAACCAAGCTCTGCATACTTTTGTTTGGCTTGTGCTGTTTGGATCCTATGCCCAGCTCTCTCTTGCGTTTCAGATCTTGTTACCGAACCAGCTTGTCTTCTTACCCTCTCTGGCTCCTCGACCCCGGCTCTTCCACGACCTCGCTTACCTCTCGGACCCTCGGACACGGCTCACGGACCACTACGACTTGGATCTCCCCTGCCCTCGACCTTCGGCTTCGGACATCTCTACGCTATACTCTTTTAGCCCGGATCTGGCAAGTACTACGACTAAACCCATGTACCCTTGGCCTTGGCCATGCTATCAATCCGCACTCTGGGCACGCCTCCACTGCTGCGGGTGTGTGATCTGCTCACTTCCCACCTCAGTACTGAGGGAAGGTCTGGTCTGTGGGCAGCACAGCGTGACAACATGTGAGCAGCCTCCCACCAAACTGAAAAAAGGTTGGAATAGGAAGGAGCAAAATAAGTTCCCACAGCTGTCCCAGTGGTTTGGAGATAAAAAAAACATCTGAAAATAAAAAAATGATTGTGTGTTAACAAATCCCAGATACAGTAGCGTCCAAAATAAAAACTTGTTGCGTCTGTGGTAGTGTAGACTCCTTTTAGAAGTGCTCAATTGCTATCAGCTATTTTGTATGAAGAATACTGGTAAAGAAGATACAAGCGTGACGCAGATGTATTGTGTGTCCCAAGAGAAATTGTGACGAAGAGACAATATATTATGGAAGATGGAAGTGAAAAAAATAGTAATTTCAAAAAGTGATAAATATATTTGTATACATTTTCACCAAATGACCCAATGCTAGACACAATTGGTCTGTCTGATGGTGAAATAAGTGTTTTGTGCACTTTAAGTAGGTAGGGAAATATAGGAATGATGGGTAACCTAAAAAAAATAAATCAATTTTTGAGGTATTTAATACATGCACTCTACCAAATTCTAAAAGTTGTTGCAAATCCAACAAAAAACCCTTGGTTGGACCTTGAATCAGTTAAACATATGAAGACTTGTAATTTTCTTGTCCAAGACTTCTTGGTAATAGTCATGTTGATTTAAGCACATCACTGCCTATCCTTTTTCAGCATTTTATATAAAAATAGACGGATTATTCTTTAAAGACCACAGTGCTTGCTGGTGTTCACTAGTCATAACATCATTTTTAACCTTACAAATTTCAAAAGCTCTGGAAAGCAATTGTAGATCTTCTGAACTCTCTCCTTTTTTATCTATTAATTGTATCCCAAACCATATTACAAATTGTTGTATATGATATAATTTAAAGCTGCAGTTCAAGCTGTCGTGTTTTATTTATTTTTCTCATTCAATATTTGCATCAATACAATCTACACACTGACAAGTGAATAGCTAAGTTGCAGATCTATCCATTCTCTTGTAATCGATCGCTGAAATTCGGCTGGGGTTCACTAAATGCATCTTGGGTAATCTTCTGCTGCACTGATAGCCAAAGTTCTGTGAGGAAGATCATGTGTCCAGGCAGGCACTAGATTCAATTGGTTCACTGCTAGAGAGGGCAGGGCTCAAAAAGGTGATACTGTTTCAGAAGGGGAAGGGCATGTGACTTTGTATATGGGTGCGATAGGAACAAAAATGTCTGTTACATTAGAATACATTAAAAATGTTTTTACATTTATTTATTTTTTTTGCATTTTAAATGCAACAGGTATTTTCTCATAGTACTGAAGTCATTTAAAAAAAAAAAAAACCACATGTAGGCTATTGCTTGAACTGCAGCTTTAATACTGTGTCCAATTCATAGGCTTAAACTTTCAGGTGCCGGTATTTTGGTAGCATGCCAGAACGTCCAAGATTTGTGGCCATGTGATTGCTTCGGTAGCATTCACACGGCAATGACTACCCCCTGAAGATGAAAATAGAAGTGGATTTCCCTCCCCTTCGGTTTTGCTTTGGTTCACTACTTCTATGGAGAAATGAGGAATAACATGATGATGTACCTTTTATGGCACATTGTCCTCTGGAGTGCCTGGATACTTGATATACCAGGTAATGACACTAAGGCACTGTAAAGTTTAAAACACACAAATACATTCAATCAGTGTATTCAAACAAAGTAACATAGAAATTGTTTGGCAGATTAGAACCATTTAGTACAGCTAATTTGTCCATCTGTTATAAAACATCAAATCCTATTTAATCTTTAACTGTATCTTGTATTTAGGACAGTCTTATGTCTATTTCAAGTATTTTGAATTCCCTAATTATAAAAGCCCCTACTACCCCTGTTGGGAGTATATTCCACAAATCCACTACCCTTTCCATGAAGAAGTATTTCCTCACATTTCAGAAAGATTGTCCTCCTCAGCGTTGTCCTTCCATTATTCAGTGCTCAGTGCAAAAATGGAAAATAGAAGAAAAAACACAGTGTATAGTATTATACAGTATAATTATTCAATACAATTTCCGTGGATAGATTTCCCAATGAATTAACAAGGGGATACACAGTGGATGATGGATGTGAGTCAGACAACCACTGTTAATGACACCATATACTGTATTGTGACATAAACAGTTGGTATAAGGTTTAGCTGATAGCCCTTAGTGTATGGGGTTTGGATTTCCACCTTAACCCTTCATGCGGTGATACACAATTGCGATGTAATAATTGAACTCACAGTGCCCGGTTGATGTTTCTGAGAAGGAAGAAGTTCCTGTTTTGAAGATGGGGTATACTGCAATGTTGAAGGAGTCACCTCATGAATGTGGAATACAGAGAAAAATGCCAATAGTGCAATACAGTACGTTTTTAAAATGTAATAAAACATTCAACACAAACTTGTGAAATAAAACTCACAGATTCCTCCGTTCTTTAAGCATCTTAAATGAACAAAGGGGTGATATTCAGCTCTTATCTCTACCTATCTATCCATCTGCTGCCTGTTCGAATATACTGCTATCGGAAGGTGCTACTAAACTGTTACAATATCACCACTGATACATTTTCTATTAAGAGCATAATGGGGGCTATAACTTGATACGGATGCAGAGCTGTGCCTCCAGGCTAATGACAAATGTTGTATGCCTACGCCTACTGTGGTAGATACTTATTATTTGTATATACTGTAGTTGTAAAAGGTAGCCTAATAGGGTATTTTCATTGTCTGAATGTCTGAATGAGTATATTCACTCTCGCCCTACCCTAGGTTCCATGTGTGTGGGTCTAAGACAGACACTAGTCAGTGATTTCAAGTAGGTTAATATTAGTAGTGTTGGGTATGTACAGTACTTGAACAGGAGACTTGATGTTACTAACAGAGTTCCATGTGTACACACAGTTCTATGTATAAAAAGCTAATAACTGCTGGGATAAAAATCACTAAACAAGCAATTACTAAACGATCACCTACATAACCTACTGCTCTATGCTATTATCCTTACTAGATACAAAAGCATTATCCTGCGGCCCCCACCTACCTGAGCATCAAGATCATGCATAGGTTTTTTGTTTTTAAACCTGTATGTGCGCATTATTATTAGTATCTTAAACACAACTTGTGTGACTGCAGCCTGTCTGGCCTCTCATTTGGCCACCAAAAGGGGTTATTGTTTCAATTAGTGAATCTGAAGTTTATGTAAGTAAGTGTTAGTGTTAATGAATTAACTTACCACCTGTTCAATAAATGTCTGGTGGATGCACTAACAGCAGAATATAGTAGCAAGCATTTCTGCATATATTCAGATGCAGCCATGAGTATTAGAACTCTTGCCTTTTAAATTATGGGGCAGTCTCACAGTAAATGCCTCAACATTGCTGCAACATTGCCTCAACATTTCTGTGAGATTCTTAATGGCCCATTGGATTAACACAGCAGGGTCCCTGCAGTCCCATTCAGTTTGAATGGGACTACAGGGACCCCCACTGTGTTAATCCCATGGACCATTAAGAATCTCACAGAAATGTTGGGGCAATGTTGAGGCATTAACTGTGAGACTGCCCCAGAATCTCCCAAAATTTCCGAGGTAAGTGTTCTAATACTGGTGGCTGCATCTGTACTATCAATTTTTAAATATGTACATGTATGTCGAACAGATTGGCCATAGACCTACCATACCAATTGATCAATATTTTTAACAAATTTTCAATAGAATGGTTTTAATTTATAAACAGTTTACATTCAGTACTATTGCACTGAGTGCATTCACTAAGGACCATCTTTTCCTTTTTCTGTTCATATATTACCTGTCCCTATTGCACCATGTTATTTACATTTCATTTTGATTTATAGAAGCGAATGCAAGAGTTTTTCCCTCTTCCCCTTCCCCTTGTTTGATCTGTATTGTTATGGCATCAATACACTGATATATATATATATATATATATATATATATATATATATATATATATATATATATATATTTATATATATATATATATATATATATATATATATATATATATATATATATATATATTTATATATATATAAAATGGAGATTCCTTACCAGGCAGACCAGGAGTCCAAGACCACGCAGCAAGAACCGAGACAGCACTTTAATATCAAATATAGATGTATTGAAAAAAAGGCACATACAACCAATACATCTATATTTGATATTAATCTGAGTGCTGTCTCGGTTCTTGCTGCGTGGTCTTGGACTCCTGGTCTGCCTGGTAAGGAATCTCCATTTTATTCAATATTATATGGGACAAGCACCGGCTTTCTACCTTTATTGCGAGTGGCATCTGCCTTTGTACATATATATATATATATATATATATACAGTGGTCGACAAATCACCAAAAAATCTACTTGCCAAACAAAAAAATCTACCCGCCACCTAGTACCACACGTGTGCTGCTTGGGCCAATAGGAGCTCGCCACGATGTTAAATCCACTCGCCCGGGGCGTGCAAATGTATAGGTTTGTCGAACACTGTATATATATATATATATATATATATATATATATATATATATATATATATATATACACACACATATATATATATATATATATATATATATATATATATATACTATATATATATATGCACATTTCTGTATTACAGTATATCACCTGCGGTATAGCGCTGAGGTTGTGTACTCTTCCTATTTCATCACATTTGCTCCAAGCTTTTACAGCCTCCAGCTTCAGAGAATTATCTCAAATCCCCTACTCTTCCTTTTCTCCTCTAACCTATGCGTGTTGATGTTGTCTTTCCTGATTTATGATGTAGGCCACGTACCTTTTTAGTAGCCCTTCTTTACACAATCTCTCATTTATTTTTGCCCTTCTGAATGTTCTCCAGTACACAGTACGCTAGGTGAAGTCTTACAAATTATCTATAAAGTGCCATCAATATCTCTCTCTTTCTGCAATACCTTTCCCTATACATACTGTACTAGCATCCAAGTGTATTCCTATTGCTTTGTCACATTGCTTGCCTACAGTTTTCTCATAAGTCGTATGGTGATACGATTAGAAGGGGAAACACGGTTATGAGTTAAAGAGACTGATTGCTCTATACGCTAGATTTTTGTTGTAAATGAAATTCAGTGCATTAATGTAGGTTTTGAATAGTAATTTTTTTAAAGATATTTTCATCACTCTGCCTTTCACCATCTATGGTATAAATATTAGTAAAGTATAGTAGAAACGAGCACTCCAAATGATCTTATAATCCTGCCACGGTGCTTGGAAAGATGTGTCAAGGTCTATGAGAAAGGTCCTGTCAGATGACCGAAAATCATTGATGCACTAAATAAACTCTTTGTAAGTGTCAACACTTGGCTCGTCTTGCTTCTTCTTCAAAAATCTTACTGTACTTTAACAGTTATATCTTTGCAGTTTTGTTTGGAATAATATAAACATAAAATGGGTTTGCAATTATCCTAGCTTGCATTTGTGATACTTAAAAATATTTCAAAAGTGTTTTTATTACTATGAAAATGATACCATAGAACCTCTAATTGAGCCGTCTAATTTATTCCTCTGAGATTATATTTGCACACAACATTAGTTTGTAATGTTCTGTAAAGTGTCACCAATTTTCCCCCTGTAGACTAAACGTTCACTGCTGTACCCAAATGCTACCTAGTTGCACTACATTACCAGACAATTAAAATGACAGTATTGCCAGAGGGACTTGAATTTTACTAGGATTATTCTCTTTGTATTAAACTTGAGAATTCACCAAGTATTTTAAAGATGCTAAAAGGAAGTGAATCACAGTAGGACATGGTTATATCCTGCTCTAGGGTAAATTAATATTTTACACAATGATATTGACAAATCCTAAAAGCTGTCTGTTCTTCATACAGTATATTTAATATATTACCAGAATGCCCTCCTACTGTCTCTGTACTTTCTTCCTACCAATTAGATTGTAAGCTCAAAGCATTTGCTTTAGGGTCACATTGAACTGCTCACTCATTCTGTTTGTTTGGGGATATTAGGGTGTCGAACGTAGCCCAGAGATACTGAAGCAGTTCAGATATGATCAGTTAGGATCTTGCTAGGAAAGTATACCCTGGTGAAAATATTTAAAAACACCTCCGCTACCTACCAGGCTTCTATGGAGGAGAGCACCACCACTTTGGGGTACTTTGTGGCAGAATTCCCCACAGTCAAAATATACCTTTTTCCCGATTGGCTCATAAGGGGACCAACTATATCCACCTCTAATCACTGGAAGGGTTCCCCAATAACTGGTACCAGTGGCAGGGGGGCTGTCCTTTGATCGCAATGTCTACTGACTTGCTGGGAGTCATCACAAGTGCGGCAGAACATTGCCACCACCTGTTCTACCCTCGGCCAGTAACAATTCTGTATCAGAGGCACTCGTGTAGGTGACCCCCTGATGACAAGCTAGTGTCGTCACATGGGCCAAGCATTAAAGCTGAGCCCAGTATTCCTTGGGTACAATCAGCTGACTTACCCATGTCTATGGTATTTCTGGAACCTCAGGGATCTGTTCCCTGTACAACAGCCAGTGACACCACAGGAATCAATCAGGTCTGGGCTCAGCAGCATGCTGCCTCATAACCTCAAAGTTTATATTCTACTGTAAGTTTTCCTGGAGTACATGGCTCTGCTTCTTACCCTCATTCCTGGCCATACAGTCAGGAGGTTCTCCCTGGCTAACCTCCCGGTCTCTGCTAGGACATTCACAGGCATTGGCTCCAAAGTTCTGGTAGCGGTATATTCAGGACCTGCTTCCCGAATGGTGGAAGCTTCTTCACTGGCAACAGCCTGGCTCTTGCTGTGGGGTAACCACTGTGACCTGGGTGTATTCCTCTTCAAAGTTGCAGACTAATTGGCCGCGGTCGTTACCCAGTATTATTTTTCTGTCTAGCCCTGGGAGCACCACCACATCTTGGATTTCCATCAACCATTCCCTGATCAAAGAATACGCCGATGGTCACTGGGTGGAGGTGCATACACCACACATCATTAGGCTCAAGTTCAATCACAACAACTCTGTGCTCCTTCGGCTTGGTGGCACGCTCAGGGACACTGGCCCTGGAATTGCTTCTACTGGCCAGGGGCCATTCCTTCGGGCTATGGGCTTCCCTGGCCATCATCAGCTGGATAGGTGCCAGTCGCTCATCAGCTTTGGCATTCAGCCCTTACTCAGCCATCGTGTCAAGGAGTTCGGTGACAATGGGAGTTCACAAGCCAGAGGGCTTTCTTTGTCCTCCAAGCTGGATTATGGGGACTCAGCCCTGGGAGAGAAAGCAGAAACTTTCACCTTGTCTGTGATGGGCTCCTCTGAAGCCAATCTTAACTATGTCTCATATCAGACAATGTCTTGGACTTCTAACATTCCTCTGCAAGCAACCCGTACTCTTCACAATGGGCTGCCACATTTTCCTTTGACCAAAACCTATACTTGCATGCCATCTTTATGTCGATCCTTGGGTCAACTAAGGCTATCTATTTGGGGGGAAAGTTTAAGCCTTGTCTCAGACATGGTGTGCTATAACTCCTTGTCCTGCAATCTCAAAATGCCAGCAAGTATTTCAGCTCTGAGTTCAGTGATCCCACATCTCCTACCAGTCTGAGAATGCTCAGGAATGACAGAGGCTCAGAATGGAAGATGATGAAAACAGGGATTAACCAGAACAGAGTTAAAAACAAACTGACGTAATTTACATGCCAGCAGTACTGTAAATTAATGTGTTAGGCAAAGGCATGGCCCCCCAAAAATCAGAGGTCATTCACAGGTTGGAAGAAGTATAATATAAGGAGTTAGGCAATGCAACATCCAGAAGAGATTAAAGGTCATACACAGGCAGGCAAACAGCAAATACTTAGCTGAGAGACAGAGGGAAAAGGAACATAGACTGTTCAGAAAAGGGAGTTGCAATGCATGGGGTGTTGCATTTCCTGACCTTAAATTGGTCATAGAGCAGGAAATGTGCAAGTCCTAGGTCACAATGCCTCTGGAAGTTGAAGTTTTCCTAATGTCTCTAGCCTGGTAGACATTAGTAGTACTGCCTCATGAGGACCAAACTATATTCTTGCCAGGCGCCGATGAACCGGTCTGACAACCAGAAAAATTCTGTCATGGAAAATCAGAATATTACAACGGGATCTCAAGCACCAGACAGAACCAATAAGTTAAATAAACTGAGTTTATTCTTGCCAGAGCCACCAGCAGGAGCAGCACAAATTTACAATACAGACTTAAACTCACCAAAAAAGGGTTATTGGAGGAATCTTAGCTTGATAGGTGCAGGGCGCTGCTGCAACTAGCATTCCTAGGATATCTTCCACAATATGTCTGTCTCAGAGTATCACAATCACTTGGGATGATAGCCACTCGCTTGCAGATTCAAATATCCGACTCGTTTCTGACACCAAGACTAGATATGAACTTCAGAATATCTGTAGAGCTCTGATCAGTATCAGCTTACATACTTTCCCAGCCTCAGTCTGAATCAATGAAAGACCTCTGGGGCCAGATGCTGTTAATACATTAAATTTTTACAACTCCTTCCAACACATGCCAAAAGAGCATCAGAGCCCAAAATGGACCCAAATATATATAAAAAAAGAACAGAAAAAATATAGTGCAACATAATAATGTGAACAGTGAATCGAAAAAGAAATAGAATTTAAAAGTATTGTAGGCTTAAATTCTATTTTTTTTTTAATTCACTGTTGACATTACTGTGTTTGTACTTTATTTTATCTGTTATTCTTTTTTATTTACTCTAATGCTCTTTTGGTATGAGCATACTAAGGGAAGCAGAATATGCAAAAAGGAATAGGTGGTGTAAATGATAGGTTCTGATTATTCCAGATAGTGAATGTGGCTGTGAAGTGTTAGAGTTGGTCCGGAGGAACACTCTGCTGCCAGACTTCTAGCACTGAAAAAGCTAAAGGCAGGGATCAGCTGTAATTAATTAATTAATCAGACTACTTCAAGGTAGACTTAAAAGCCTGGACTGGTACTGATTCTCCCCACTGCAACTCTGAACTCATCCATTCAATAAAATAAAAATACACATCTGGAAGGAGTCCTGATAGCAGGTATCAAAGCACAAAGCTCACAGGGTATGAAATAAAACAAATCACAGTATAGTACACTATATCAAAATAGAAAATCTGAAACATCGAATAAATTCATGTGCTGTAGGATAATTAGAAGCATGTGGAGAGAAATTTCTAATCAGTGGCAGTTTTCAGGTGTTGCATAGAGGAATATCCAAATAGCTAAACAAAGAGAAGGCAAGGATAGTATAATATCGTTTATAATTAAAAGATGTGCAAATGATGGTATAACACTAACAAATTTGCAAAGTAACAGGTGCTTTTAGATTACAATGAGTTAAGAGGATGGAATGTTGGGTCACTCTTGGAACTCCATCTCCTCATTTTATCAGTTTGCGTCTGCAGGCTTAAGACATCACAGACTGGAGGCAAGGAAAGGTGAAAGAAGTCTGATTGATGCTGGGAATGAGCGTCACAGAGCTGTATTGGGGTCTTTTGCGTACAGATATTCACGCAGCCTATAGTGTCCTGTTCACAGAAACAATTACATTGTTTTGCTTTACCAAGTCTCCAGAATTATGTTTTTGTCCTTTCATTAATTATTGAAAAAACTTATACAGACATCTACTTGCCACTGCTATTGATTTCCTATTAAATACTGAAAGAACTCATGGGGATAATACCTTTACAGGTTAACTAGCATTAACCTCTCTTGCTTTTCCCTCCTTTGAGGCTCACACTGTCAAAATCTTCTCTCCTCTCCCTGTCCATGTTGTGGTCATCTATCGCCCATCTACCTCTACTCATACCCCTTCTGCCTTCCTCTCTCACGTTGAATCCTGGCTCTCTTTCTTTCTCTCCTCAGACTCCCCTGTTCTTCTCCTTGGGGACTTCAATTGCCACATTGATGACCCCTCTCTCCCTTGGGCTTCCCGCTTTCTCTCTCTAACCTCTTCTTTTGGCCTTCAACAGTGGATTGCAGCCAGCACCCACAAGGATGCTAGACCACTATCTAGACCTGGTTTTCACTAAAAACTTTTCTCTCTTTGATTTCTCAATTTCCCCTTTTCCTCTCTCTGAGCATCAACTAATCTCATTCTCTCTCTCTCTCTCTCTCTCTCTCTCTCTCTCTCTCTCTCTCTCGCGCTTCTACAATTCTCCACCTCCATCTTCCCCTGATTTCTGCAGAAACCTGCACTATATTAACCTACCAGCATTGAGTCCATGTTATGCTCCTCCCTCTCCTCTCTCAGTTCTGCTACAGACCCTGACAACCTGGTCACGAACTACAACACTGGCTTATCCTCCTCTCTTGATCTACAGGCCCCGCTTTCTCTCTGCCATCCTCTCCCTTCTAACCCCATATCCTGGCTAAATTCCCACACGCGCATGCGGCGTTCCTCCACTCGTTCCTCTGAACGCCTCTAGAGGAAATCTCACACTCTCACAGACTTCCTTCACTACAAATTTATGCTATCCTCTTTCAACTCTGCCCTCTTTCAAGCTAAACAAACCTACTTCTCTTCACTAATCAACATGCACAAGTCTAACCCACGCCGACACTTCTCTGTCATTGACTCCCTTCTCAAACCACCCTCAGGTGCCTCTACTTCCTCCATCTCACCTCAGGACTTTGCTGACTATTTTAAGGAAAAGGTGGAATCCATACATCAGAACATCCCCTTTGTTTCCTCATTCCATCCTACACCGCTTCCTAACTCTCCTCCTGCCTTCCTTGACTCTTTTTCCACTGTCTCAGAGGAGGATGTGTCACTGTTGATCTCCTCTTCTCCCTCTACCACTTGCCCTCTTGACCCCATTCCCTCCCATCTCTTAAAACCTCTTGCTCCTACTATAATCCCTATGTTCACACAGATCTTTAACTCCTCCCTCTACTCTGGTACCTTTCCATCCTCCTTCAAGCATACAACAGTTATACCATTACTCAAAAACAGAAAACTTGACCCTACCTGTCTTTCTAACTATCGACCTATCTCACTCCTGCCTTTTGCCTCTAAACTCCTTGAACGTCTTGTATTCTCTCTCTTGCTCCATTTTCTCAACACCTATTATCTCCTAGACCCTCTACAATCTGGCTTCCACACTGCTCACTCCACTGAAACAGCTCTCACTAAAATAACTGATGACCTCCATGCTGCCAAAGACAGA
Source organism: Ascaphus truei (assembly GCF_040206685.1). Classification (NCBI taxonomy): domain Eukaryota; kingdom Metazoa; phylum Chordata; class Amphibia; order Anura; family Ascaphidae; genus Ascaphus; species Ascaphus truei. The sequence continues at coordinate 316,518,228 of NC_134484.1, forward strand.
GGTCATAACACTCTGCTCATATTACTTGACCTCTCTGCAGCATTTGACACCATGGACCACCTTCTTCTCCTTCACATTCTCCATACTCTTGGTATTCGGAGCAAAGCTCTATCCTGGATCTCCTCTTACCTCTCCCATCGTACTTTCAGTGTCTCTTCTGCTAACACCTCCTCCTCTATCGATCTCTCTTTGGGGGTACCCCAGGCCTCTGTCCTGGGACCTCTTCTCTTTTCTCTGTACACACTTTCTCTAGGTGACCTAATAACATCTCTTTGGTTTAAATATCACATCTATGGTGACGACACACAAATTTACTTTTCAACCCCCGACCTTTCACCTGGTTTGCAAACCAAAGTTTCTGAATATTTCTCTGCGATATCATCCTGGATGGCCATCCACCGCCTTTAACTTAACACGGCAAAAACAGCTCCTCATACTTCCTCCCAAACCTGGCCCTACTACCTCCTTCCACATTACTGTTGGAATTACTATCATTCACCCAGTAGCCCAAGCACGCTGCCTATGGGTCACACTCGACTCCTCCCTCGCATTCTCTTCTCACATTCAAAACATTTCTAAAACTTGTTGCTTTTCCCTCCGCAATATAACAAAGATACACCCTTTCCTTTGCTGCTTGACTGCTAAAACTCTGACTCAGGCCCTCATTCTCTCCCGTCTTTATTACTGTAACCTCCTGCTGTCTGGCCTTCCTGCCTCACACCTGTCTCCCATACAATCTATCATAAACACTGCTGCAAGAATCGCTCTACTCTTTCTTAAATCTGTCTCGGCGTCTCCCCTCCTGAAATCCCTCTCCTGGCTTCCGATCAAATCCCGCATCTCGCACTCAATTCTCCTCCTCACTTTTAAAGCTTTGCATTCTTCTGCCCCTCCTTACATCTCAGCCCTAATTTCTCGCTATGCACCATCCAGACTCTTGCGTTCTTCTCAAGGATGTCTTCTTTCTACCCCCTTTGTATCTTAAGCCCTCTCCCACCTTAAACCTTTCTCACTGACTGCCCTGCACCTCTGTAATGCCCTTCCCCTCAAAAACCGACTAGCACCCTCTCAATCCACCTTTAAAACCCACCTTAAGACACACTTGATTAAAGAAGCATATGAATAGCACTGTGGATAATACTATACACAGGATACATAAAGCTTGGCCCCCTGCAAACGCACTTACCAGAATTCCCTCCTACTGTCTCTGTACGTTCCCCCACCTACCAATTAGATTGTAAGCTCCCCGGAGCAGGGTCTCGTCTTCTTTAATGTTACTTTGATGTCTGAAGCACTTATTCCCATGACCTGTTATTTATATTATTTGTTATTTATATGATTACCATGTGTATTACTAATGTGAAGCTATGTGCATTAATGGTGCTATATAAATAAAGACATACATATATACATACAGCAGTAATTGTGAGGCTGGAGTCAAGGCTAGAGCATAAAGCAGTTTCTAAAAATAAGTCTGAGACGATGAAACATCTGACATTCTCCAATTAGATGTGAAGCATATCCAGAGCAGATCTGTACAGCACTGGACCTTTATTGACCTTAAAGACACCCTGATGTACAGATACCCATTGTGTGACCTTTATGCTATCATACTGTAACTTATCCAATTTATATCATTTTCTAAAGCTTAAAGGGTTTATTGTGTTGGTGCTTGATGGAATTGTAAGTGCTGCTATTTTAACATTTTTGTTTCCTAGTTTTTATGTTACAGAAAAAGCATTATATTGTAAAAATGGTCTCTTGATTGTTTACATTCAATATCAGTAGACATTTTTATAGAACATGTACAGAATAAACTTTTTATCTGGAGTGTTTTATTGGATCTAAAAAGTTATATATTAATTGTGTGATATGTTCTACTGCATTTGAAAGCGCAGTGCAAATAATGTGTCTAAATCTATTTTACTATGAATTTCTAAAAGGAAATCCCCCCACAGTAAAATTACATAGATAGTGTTATTGAAGTAATTGTTTAGTAATAGAAAAGATATACAGGAATTCACAGGCACCCACATGATAATGATTCATTCTGGCCATTTTGACCACTAACCAGATATCTTCATCTTCCGGAACAATAACGCAATTTGGTTACACTTTGCTCTAAGAAAATACTCTCTCTCCATCCCTGTCATTAGGTACAGTAGGTGTGTTTACTGCTTTAGCATCCAATACCATAGACACTTACTGTACACAATGCAGAAGTTCTGTTATGGTGTTGCTATTACTGTATGTCTAATACTTATTTCAATTCTGTAAGAAAAAAACACTGTTTAAAGGAGCTGCCACATGCAACAGGTAAAAAAATGTTTATTTTAAAAACTTGTGCAAACCATATCCTTAGAAGGATTTAATTGCCCTTGAAGTATTTGTATCCTGTTAAAATTAATGTTTCCCTTTTCTGTGGGTCTGCTGAATTTAAGTCAGCTATGTATTTTAACTTTGGCAAATGATGGCCCCTTAATTATTAGGCAAATAATTGACAAAACAAAAACAGAAATTCACCTTTAGTTTTGAGGACTGACAAACAATGTTATTAACAAACTACTTTTAGAGTAAAATTGTTAAATCTCTCCAGAGTTTTGTTATAGAAATGTTAAAATATACTGATGGGATGGCCGTTATTCGAACATTTATGGCGGTGTGTAGATCGGAATACCCATTCGATGGCGCGCAATTTATTTGAATCGTGCCAACTTAAACACGTGACTTGTTTATCATTTTGTCCGGGTCAGAAAAGGGCATTTTAGCGTTGTCTGCAATACCATCGAGAAACTCAAGTGGGCGATCGCGAGTTGTTGTCTTGAAAATCCAATAGCAATTCAATGTCTGTATTACAGAATACACAGAGCAGCGTGTGTACTGTACTGTGCAGTATCTGTAGTATACAGTACACAGAGCAGCGTGTGTACTGTATCTGTATTATACACAGAGCAGTGTGAGACGCATAGGCGTGTCACAGTATCACATTTCTGTGCATTAAACATTATGACCTTTTGAAAATATTTATTTGAACTGATAATCCATCATACAGCGCTCTCCCCCTCGCCCCCGCACACACACAAGGCTCAAGGATTTCAACTTCTTATCTACAGTACACCTTTCCCACACTATTCATTTGTAATAGATGGCTTTCTGGCTTGAATCTTTCCGAGCGTGGCCTTATAGTACATTCCTGCGCATGCGTATACTGTATGACTTCCCAGTAGAAGTTGAAGTCTGAAAAAAAAATGTTTTTTTTTGTTACAGTATTTATCAAGGTCAATCAAGGTCAATTCACAAAGGGCCACTGTAAGTATGTACCAGTATAGATGTAGGTGCTATCTGTTTTAAACACCTGCACCCTTACATTGTAGCAAAATACTGTATACTCTAGCACTGTACCATGCACATTACAATTCAATTTTTTTTGTTACAGTATTTATTTTTCTTTTCTCGACATGGGCTTGCATAGCAATTATAGATATTATGAGAATCAAACAGTACTATTGCTTTTTAATTCCACACTAGTCATGTACGTTCTTTCTGAGGTGGGTGACATACTGTAGTACTGTGATTTTTATTTGGGGGTGTGGGGATCAAAACATTATGATAACCTGTTGAGAATATGTCTTTGAACTACAGTACAGGTAATCCTTCATACAGTTCGCACCCCCTCCCCCCCGCACACATACAAGGCTCAAGGATTTCAACTTCTTATCAACACCTCTGACACACCATTCAACTGGTTCTGTTGCCGGAACATTGCTGGATTGGGATTGACGATTCTTATATGGGTTAAAACCGACCTTTCTTCTATTGAAATTGCCATGTTCAAACATACTGTGAAATTCTGGCATGACACCCCAATACCCGCAAATCTCTCCGGCAGGAGGGGCAATGCGAAAAAAACACTGATCGTTACTTAAGGTTTTTCTTATCACAAGCTTCCACCCATTAAGGTCTGGTGAAAAGTTGTAAAAATCGTAGTTCGAAATGAAATATTCATATATTTCACATACAGTCGCCATTTTATCTGCTGCAGCATTTATTGCCGAATATATTAAAAATGCATAACTACATACGCCTGTGTGTACAAACACCTGCACCCTTACATTGTAGCAAAATACTGTATACTCTAGCACTGTACCATGCACATTACAATTCAATTTTTTTTGTTACAGTATTTATTTTTCTTTTCTCGACATGGGCTTGCATAGCAATTATGGATATTATGAGAATCAAACAGTACTATTGCTTTTTAATTCCACACTAGTCATGTACGTTCTTTCTGAGGTGGGAGGCATACTGTAGTACTGTGATTTTTATTTGGGGGTGTGGGGATCAAAACATTATGATGACCTGTTGAGAATATGTCTTTAAACTATAGTACAGGTAATCCTTCATACAGCTCGCACCCCCTCCCCTCCCCTCCCACCCCCCGCACAAACAAGGCTCAAGGTTTTCAACTTCTTATCAACACCTCTGACAAACCATTCATTTTCAAATAGTTGGCTTTGTGGTTTCATTAATCTTCCCGAGCCTGCTCTCACAGTTCTGCGCCTGTCTGTAATTCTCTTTGGCTGGGACCTGGGACCTTGTTGATTATTAATGCGCATGCGTGTATAACTTCCCATTCATTTGGAAGTTAGTTCAAGTTTTAAAAATATATACTGTATAGCATTTTTTTGGGGGGGGTTATCGCTATGGCTTGCATAGCGAGTATGGATATTATGAGATTCAAGTTTTACAAATGCAGTTTATTTTTGGGGTTATCACCATTGGCTTGCATAGCAATTATGGATATTATGAGAATCAAACAGTACTATTGCTTTTTAATTCCACACTAGTCATGTACATTCTTTTTGAGGTGGGTGGCATACTGTAGTACTGTGATTTTTATTTTGAGGGTGTGGGGATCAAAACATTATGATGGCCCATTGAGAATATGTCTTTGAACTACAGTACAGGTAATCCTTCATACAGCTCGCATCCCTCCCCCCCTGCACACACACAAGGCTCAAGGATTTCAACTTATTATCAACCCCACTGACAAACCATTCATTTTCAAATGGTTGGCTTTGTGGTTTCATTAATTTTCCAGGGCCTGCTCTCACAGTTCTGCACCTACGTGTAATTCTCTTTGGTTGGGACCTGGGACCTTGTTGATTATTAATGCGCATGCGTGTATAACTTCCCATTCATTTGGAAGTTAGTTCAAGTTTTAAAAATATATACTGTACTGTATAACATTTTTTTTTTTTGGTTACCGCCATGGCTTGCATAGCAAGTATGGATATTATGAGATTCAAGTTTTACAAATGCAGTATATATTTTGGGGGGTTTTCACCATGGGCTTTCATAGCAATTATGGATATTATGAGAATCAAACACGACTGTTGCTTTTTAATTCCACACTAGTCATGTACGTTCTTTCTGAGGTGGGTGGCATACTGTAGTACTGTGATTTTTATTTGGGGGTGTGGGGATCAAAACATTATGATGACCTGTTGAAAATATGTCTTTGAACTACAGTACAGGTAATCCTTCATACAGTTCGCACCCTCTCCCCCTCCCCCCCACACACATACAAGGCTCAAGGATTTCAACTTCTTATCAACACCTCTGACACACCATTCAACTGGTTCTGTTGCCGGCACATTGCTGGATTGGGATTGACGATTCTTATATGGGTTAAAACTAACCTTTCTTCTTTTGAAATTGCCATGTTCAAACATACTGTGAAATTCTGGCATGACACCCCAATACCCACAAATATCTCCGGCAGGAGGGGCAATGTGAAAAAAACACTGATCGTTACTTAAGGTTTTTCTTATCGCAAGCTTCCACCCATGAACGTCTGGTGAAAACTTGTAAAAATCGTAGTTCGAAATGAAATATTCATATATTTCACATACAGTCGCCATTTTATCTGCTGCAGCATTTATTGCCGAATATATTAAAAATGCATAACTACAGTCAGGTTTTTTATACGCCTGTGGTGTAGCTATAATGTCCACTCAGCTCAGCTATTGTGCGGGAAAAGAAAAAGGCACACATTGAGTATTTAAAGCTTTTTATTAAGAAAACCTAATTTGATAACGTCTTCGAAAAATCAAGGTCAATTCACAATGGGCCACTGTAAGTATGTACCAGTATAGATGTAGGTGCTATCTGTTTTAAACATCTGCACCCTTACATTGTAGCAAAATACTGTATACTCTAGCACTGTACCATGCACATTACAATTCAATACAATTCATGAAATGCATTAATATCTGCCACCTGGCAGATACGCAAAGAATAGCAACCAAATTATAATTCATTAACCTCTGCCACATGGCGGATATGCGAAGAATTGCATCCAAAGAAACAATAAACCATTAAATTAAACAGATCAACCACGTGTGGCTGCCCGGTGCCGGATTGCGCGAACGCGGCATGAATAGTGGTCAAAACGCAGAAATACCGAATGGAATACAGCAGTCAACACGAAAACTGATTTGCGATCAGATTGAATAACGGCTGTCCCATCAGTATATTTTAAAGATTTCTTTTTTTAGAAAGGTGTCAATGAGATAAATTCAACCTCCTGTATTTAAAAAGCCACTGTACCTTGCCCACGTGTGTCCAAAAATGTATCATTTACACTCAATATACCACAAAGCATGCAATTGTTTAAGAACCTAATTCAAGTAAATGAATGTTTTCCAGCGTATTTTGAATTTGCCCCTTACTATTCAGAAATAAATGATTGAAAAACATTTCTGCCTCTGCTAATTTGGTGTTTACCTCCTTTAATCATGGCTCATATTGATTTTCTTGATATTAACCTTGAGGCTTTGAGTGACAGAAAAATTGTCACCAAGACACACTTCAAGGAGGTAGATACACCAATTTTGGTACACCAATAGATTTTTGATGGGTACCAGTGATCAGAACAGACTGTGGATTGACAAAATCCCCTGGGCCAATTTACAAGATTTAGACGCAATTGTAGCCGTGATTTGAATTTCAAACCAAGCCAAGAGATATTTGACAAATATCTTTCCAGGGGTTTCCAACTAGACCTATTAACCAATGCGTGGCATAGAGATAGGGTCTTAGGGCCTCATGCAGTAAGCGCCTATAAGGCTTTTATTGGCATTTTCCCGGAAAAATTGGATTTGAGATTCAGTAAGCGCCGATAAGTGCTCAAAATCGGCAGTTTTTCTTGCCGATAAAAATTTATCGGCATGCGGCTGCCGATAACCCACTTATTGGCACTTTTTGGCACTTATTGAAATCGGCTGTATTCAAGTAGCCCCGATCAGCTTATCGGTGCTGATCGGCACTCAGAAATGGAGATTTCATCGGCAATTGGTCCCGCCAACTAAAGTTGGCAAGTTGGAGGGGAGAACGATCGGCAAGGTTGCCGGGACGGCACTTAGAAAAAAAACCTCATCTCTATATCAATGGAGTCAATGGAGCGGGGACTTATAACATGTTACATGTTATAGGGGACTGTTTACGTTCTATTGCTCATAATAAAAATGTGCTTGGCATTACAGTGTCGAGGTCATTCACTTCATCGTGTCACCCCTTACGTTTATTATTTGCATAACATTGTACTTTTATATGTTATGATGATTTGCGTGTCACATTAGTCTTAATGTTATTATGTGTCAAGGGAAAATCCTATACTCAACTCTTAAAGGAACAGGTCACATCATATCAAACATGTTACATAAGTGTGCTTCAATTTATTATATGATGTAACACATTTCACACATCTAACAGATCCAGCGTATAGTAATGTTGCTATACATTATACAATGCTTGTAATGTGTAACGCATGATCAAACGTAAATGTAGCTGTTTGTTTTCATGTTTACATGTACTTTGTGACCTCTCTCTTTTGATGACGTCCGCAATTGGACACTCAATAACATTGCATGTTTACATTGTACACGATGCATTACAATCACTACATGCTAACTTATACACACATCTATAATAGTTACTCATTTTTACACGATTTAAACTGAATCAATAGCAACTATCCTGATGGCATTAAATTATGCATATGCACTTTACAAAGCCAAATGAAAATAAAAACACAAGAGAATGAAGCAAGCACCTATCCAAAGCAGTAAAGAGTAAATCGGTATAAAACTTACTATTGAACAATTGTGAAAACAGAAAAAACTTGCGCTCAATGTGGTCTGTGCTAGAAATAGTGACAGCTCAGCGTTGGGGAACCTTCCCGCGCCTTCACGCTGAGCTGTATACTCTGCATCCAGATACCAGCATCTTGAGGGAGGACGTCGAATACCTGGTGCCTGCATCCTGTTGTGCCTGCCGAGTGGTAATATGTCCCTAACATGTCTTGCTATTAACCCTTTTTTTTGATGTACGTGCAATACTCACCTTCACATTTTATAAAATTATTTAAATATATTACACAATGGTTTTTTTGCGCTGTTCTCTTTCTGTTTCTATGTAGCTTGGTGTTTGAACCATTCCCACTGATCAGCAGCATAAAACTTCACCTATCAGGTTGTATTGTTAACTTATTTTTAAGTCACTATTTCTAGCACAGACCACATTGAGCGCAAGTTTTTTCTGTTTTCACTTTAGCCTTTAGTTCACCATTGCTGCACAGGTTGGTTTGTTTGTGGATTTATCACAACACTGTTTAATGATCACAGTTTTTTATATATATATATATATAACTAATTCTTTATACCACTGAATTTATATTTAATTAGTGATTTAACTGTTGCATACATCACTATGGCTTGGTCATTATCAAGCTGTAGGGAAAAGAGGGCTGCATTATTTGATTCAATGTTTAAAGATGAAACACACGTTTTTGAGGATGAATATATAATTGACATTCCTGCTGAAACCCATTTCAAGCAATTAGAAAATCTTCTACTAACCGAGACCAAACAATGGTTAGAACGTAACACTATCCAAAGATATTTGGACTGCGGGAGAGTACCCCGAGGGTTACGTTTCCAAAAGAGTCCCACTTTTGTAAGGGATAACATCCAATTTATGAAAGAATGGGATAGAATTCAGGAGGAATGCTCAAGAGAATTAATGAGATTGATCATCTTTGAACGCAGTAGGACAATTGCAGCTTTAGAAAAAGATATCTGTAAAAAAATTCAAGTTTTGGAACCGTTAGTCATACATACTGACTGCTCCAAATTGGAATGCGAACTCAAAATGACTTTAGAGTCAACGACGTTGGAGATTATGCTTAATAAGCAGAAGAAATTTTATCGTGATAAACATGATTATGATAATGGTCGACAAAAGGATTGGAATAGATCCGAAAGGGAAAAAGTCACTGTTTCAAATGGTCAAAATCCCCCCAATAAATATCATGGTAATAATTACCAAAAGAAAAAAAGGGAGAATAGTCTCCATTTTGAGGATGAAAGGGTCCATAGGGAACAAACTAAAGATCACTATAGACCAGCTAAAAACTATAGAAAAAAGTCACAAGATAAGCGACATAATAGTTACAATAAAAGGAGGGATAGCTCTAATAATAGGTCAGAGTATATATATAAAGAACCTCAAAAGAAAGATACTCATGAGAAAGAAAAACAATATGACCATCAGAGGGCAAACACACCCCCTAGGAAAGACTGTGAGCGAACATCCCCTAAGAAATCCCTTTTTCTGGAGGAACTCAAACAGAGATATTTGGGTTTGAAGGAAAAGGGGAATACAGCAAGAGAGAAAGAGAAGAAAAATATAGAGACTCCCAGGTCACAAAAAAGACACCACTCACCAGAAGAGGAACAAGAGCAGGGTGTAAGACCAAAACAAAGAAGGGAGTCGAATTAATTAAAAACGAATCTTTTAAGGGTATTTTTAATCTATAGAGAGGAACCTCGCTCTAACCCCTGGTTGGTGTAAGCGTGCTGCCTAGGGAAGAGGCAATAGACCAAAAAAGTGTACCAAAGAAGGTGCACTAAAGAGTCCCTTTTAAGGCGCACCGCAGACCTTTATAGTATAGACGGTCAGGGGTGAATGTAATGAGTGTAGTGAACTTTATTAAATTGCTGTGCAAACGTGCGATAAAACAGTATATAGTAAATAGTAGAATCCTATATACTTAAATAAAAAATAGACAGCTAACGTCTATTAAAACTCCGCCAGAGATCACACCGAGCTCTAGTAATGCTGATCTATAAGGTATCCAGGCCAAATAGGATATTTATCCTCCGTCACATCACCTATGTCATAGACGCGCGGTCACGCGTCTTCGGGAGCCAGCGCCCCCTGCACGCGCGTCCAGGGCTCCCCGAGGGAGCCCTGGTGTCCCGCGATGTGCGGGACGGTGGCAGGGGGTTCCGGGGGACCCGGCGGACCCGGCAGCGGTAGGGAGAGCGCCCCGATCGGAGGGCGCTCTTCCACTGCTTCGGCGCGCGCCCGTCACACTCTGGCGCGCGCCAGGCTACTGCTGCGGCCAAGAACGGGCAAATGCTCAAATAAACTTGGCCGCAGCAGTATATCTTGTAAATCTACATATGTGGTTTATTTACTGCAGTGTCCTTGTGGATATCAATATGTTGGGCGAACAAAAAGATTTCTAAGAGTCAGGATTCTAGAACATGCTAGAAATATTAGACTAGGATTAGAACAACATAGCGTGTCCAGACACTTCAAAATTAAACATGATTGTGACCCTTCGTTCCTGACATATGTGGGAATCCAGACTGTACAATCAGGAAGACGCGGTGGAGACAGAGACAAAAAATTGTCTAAACAAGGAAGTCTGTGGATATATAAACTCCATACTCTGTCTCCACTAGGTCTAAATGAGGAGATTGACGTATGGTCCCTTTTTTAATTAGAGATTTTTTAATTAATCATATACCAGTGTTTTTAAGTTTCAATATATATTTAATTATTTTAAAATATATCTAACCAATACCTCCAAGGATTAACATAATACCCTTTCTCTCTGAATAATTGCAAAAAATCCATCCCTTAAGATCTATTCCTAGACCATTGCATTATCTTATAGATTTCCATGTGAATATACATATACCTACTAGAAGTCATATGTTAATCTTTGTTATTCTCAATTATTGGGAGTTAGCACTTTACATATTTTTAAATGTGATTTTTATTATGTGACTAATTTTTTGTCTCTTTATATTTTTAGAGTCTTGATTCGAATTATTAAAGTTTATTATTATTTTAAGTGTGCTTTATCCCATGTACAGTATGTTTATATATTAGAATGTTTTTGCAGATTGAGCCCCTCCACGGGATGAGTGAATATCTCTCCAGGTGGGGGGAGTTGAATACAATTACTTTGGCCAATAGCAATAATGCTGAGTGTATAAGAACCACCCTCGGAACCTCCTCCATCATCCCTGATGAAGTACGAAAGTACGAAACGCGTAGGAGAGGGCGCGTTCCTTCATTTTTTACATATACCCCCATTGCGGCTTTGTACTTGAACATTCGTTTCATTGTGGGACTTGTCCGGGACTTGCTATACCGCCCGATTGCCTATCGCTAAGGAGTGACGCACTAAAGACGCGACCGGCCGAGAGACGCTGCCGGATGACGTCACACGCCAACGTGGACCAACCAGGAAGAGACGCGGCGATCTACCCCTGAAAACAACTGCTGTGAGCTCCGTGAAGGCGCGGGAAGGTTCCCCAACGCTGAGCTGTATACTCTGCATCCAGATACCAGCATCTTGAGGGAGGACGTCGAATACCTGGTGCCTGCATCCTGTTGTGCCTGCCGAGTAGTAACATGTCCCTAACATGTCTTGCTATTAACCCTTTTTTTTGATGTACGTGCAATACTCACCTTCACGTTTTATAAAATTATTTAAATATATTACACAATGGTTTTTTTGCGCTGTTCTCTTTCTGTTTCTATTGAACAATTGTACATGAAGCTAATAATATTTATATCATGTACACAATTGCAATCATTGGTCCAAAACAAATACACGCTTGAAAGTAAACATTCTATATAAACATATCAAGTCGACAATAATAAATAAACAACACACAATTAATGCCATCCGAAATACATTACAAGCAAATCTAAACAAAAATCCCTATTCAAGATTGCTAGACAAACACAAAACCAGTTCAAAAACAAATTTATTCATAACTATCACGATCATAAACAATCTAAATGCACACAATAAGCCACATTAAACCATTAAGGCAGGGTCCCAACATACCCATGCAATCATAATCATCTGAAATGAAAGAAGTAATTCTACATTACACTGCACACACAAAATAGTAAGCAAACAGGGAAAAGACTTGTAGAAGACATGAAAAATTACACTAAACATTTGAAAAAGAACCCTTTAATAAACATGTATTATATAGCTCAAGAGGGATATATACATACATGGGCATGAACAGAGCATTAAAAAAATTAATCCGACTTGTGAGAAAAAAACAAAAAACAACATTACAAATTAAATAGAAAACATTTCTTGACTTTACTTACCATTAGATGACCAATGACCGACTTGAGGGAAAACCGCTACGTCTGCAACACATCCAAAGACAGGAACCAGCAACCCATAAAATAATAAACCTTTGTAATCCAATGTGGAGTCTTCTTTATTGTCTTTATAATCCATACCGTCTGTGGTCTTCTTTTCGGGGTCATCTTCTCCGTCTGCGGGGTATTCGGGGTCTTCTGCCTTTTTCTTCTGTGACACAGGTCCATCTTCTTCTGAGGGGAGGTCCTCTCCCCACGGCGTCAAGCTGGAAAATGAGACGACATAGGCTTTTAAAGGCCTATGACGTCACATTTTCGTCATGGTTCCCACGGCCCTGATTGCTTTGCTTCAATTGCCTTTAAGATGACGTCATAAAAAGAAACATGGCCGGCCTCACATGGCACGGAAGCCAATCAGAGCGTGGGAACTCCATCCCAACTCTGATTGGCTCTAGTATACCATGTGACAGAACGCTTGGGGGAGAACGGATGTGACGTCATTGAAAGCCTGTCACATGGCACTAGAGCCAATCAGAGTAGGGATAGACTTCCCACGCTCTGATTGGCTACCGTACCATGTGAGGCCGGCCATGTTTCTTTTCATGACATCATCTTAAAGGCAATTGAAGCAAAGCCATTCTGATTGGCTATGCTTTCATTGCCTTTAAGTGACGTCATCAATTTTTTTTCTCTCGGCCAAAACACATGATTTTCACAGCCCAATCAGGGCCGTGGGAACCATGACAAAAATGTGACGTCATAGGCCTTTAAAAGCCTATGTCGTCTCATTTTTAAGCCAGACGCCGAGGAGGAAGGACCTCCTACAGAAGAAGAAGCCCAGGGCGTGGCCGAAGATGGGAAGAAGGCATTTGAGGATTTTGATTGTAAGATCAGATAGGATTATTAAAGGAAATTGATTTTATTGTAGTGTGTCTGTATGGAGAAGTGTTATTGGTAGTACAGCATGTTTTTGATAACCCTTCTACATTTATTTGTATATTGGTTAATCATGTGTGTGTGTGTATATATATATATATATATATATATATATATATATCTGTATATATATATATCTGTATATATATATATATATATACTGCTGCGGCCAAGTTTATTCGAGCATTTGCCCGTTCTTGGCCGCAGCAGTAGCCTGGCGCGCGCCCGAGAGTGACGGGCGCGCACCGAAGCAGCGGAAGAGCGCCCTCCGATCGGGGCGCTCTCCCTACCGCTGCCGGGTCCGCCGGGTCCCCCGGAACCCCCTGCCGCTGTCCCGCGATCGCGGGACACCAGGGCTCCCTCGGGGAGCCCCTGGACGCACGTGCAGGGGGCGCACGCTCCCGAAGACGCGTGACCGCGCGTCTATGACGCGCGGCACGCCGAGGGGCGGCCACTAGCAAGCCGGGAAATCTCCCGGCTTGCGGTACCGGCCACACTCGAATAAAGTGTGTCGGTACTGTATATATATATATATATATATATATATAGTTGCATGATGAAGCCACTGTACACATTCATGGGTGAAGGGTGGGTATCGGCCCAGTGTGGCTTAACCCCTTAATTACCTTTGCGGTTATTATCCAATAAAGTGTTTAAGGGGTTAATTGATATCTGAATGTAATTGCAATGTATTGGCTTTGTATTTGGTGTGCAACGAAAGACTAGGATGTTGCTGGCGACGGGGGCTTCTTATTGATGAGGTCAGTAGTACTTTATTTATTTGAATATGCTAGTTAATGAGTTTAATAATGGGCAAATAATCTATTATCCCTATCTGGATAATAGTTATTTTGCACATTATTGTACTGTAGGTGTTGGGGGGGGGGTGTATGTATAGAATGTATAGAATGTATAGGCCAGGTTTATTTTTTTTACATTCAGGGTTTGTTCCGTGGTTCTGCGTGAGACCTCTGGAGATCACCTGCGGTCTCCTCGGGTATCTCACGGGTATCAGGCTGGTGGTTTCACGGGTGACACCTGCGGGGATGAAGCGGTGGCCTCACATCCATGGGGGCACCGCGGACCCGTAGTCTGCGGGGATGAAGCAGTAGTCCCACATCCGTGGGGGCACCGCGGACCCATAGTGAGCACTCGTGAGTTCCCCAGACCCCCGTGGGAACCACCCGAGGTCCCGCAGACACCTATGGGTCTGACCTGAGGCTCCCAGACATCCGCGGGCCTACTGTGGGGACCCAATTGTGGCCCATGGTGACCCAAGGAGACCACCTGGGGGCCATGGTGCTTGGCGGGACCCACCATCAGGCCTCCAGAACCTGTTTGAAATGAGCTGCTGGTACCCTATAGGTCTGTCAGGTGCCCCGCCAGCCCGCCGGGGACTCGCGTGGGGCTGTGTTATGAACCCTGTTTGTATAAGGATAAATCCTGTATTTATGGGGGCCACAGGGGGTGGGTAATGTATTTAATAAATAGAATGATGCTTATTGTGGGGCTGTGTATTGTTTTTATTGTGGGTACTGGGGGTGGGGGGAGGGGGTATTGGCCCCAAGGGTATGTGGGTAGGCCTCCCTTGTGGGTAGTGGGTGAGGGTGGTTAGTTCTCACGGGGTGGGGGGTTAGTGTGGGAGGGTATGTAGGTGTCCCGAGTGGTGGGTGAGGGTGGGTTAACCCCTTAATGACTGTAGCGGTTAATATCCGCTATGATGATTAAGGGGTTAGGGGACATTACATTGGATGTTTTCATTTTTGTGTCTGTTTTGCAGCATCGGAGTGGGCATGGACGGTGATGAAGATGAGGATGGCCTTCATCGTGGCAGCCGGACATGGGTGAGTGCTATATGTATTTAATGTATTTATTGTTATTTATGTATTTTAAATGGACAACTGCTCTATTATCCATTTGTGGATAATAGTAATTGTGCCCATTACTGTATTGTATGTTGTGTACTGCAATGTTTATTGGGGGGCAATTGTCCCTAATAAACATGCTATTATGCCTTAACCCCTTCATTGCCTTGGCGGCTATTCCGCTATGGTAATGAAGCAGCAGTAATGTATTTTAATAATAGTGTGCGGGAGCAGGGAGTCCCCTGAGCTGAACCGCATTGATTTGTGGCTCAGGGACCACCTGCTCACTGTACAATATTATTAAAAATACATTCATTACCATAGCACATAGCCGCAAAGGTAAGGAACGAGTCTATATTGATATGGGTATTTTACCGGAACCTCATAAAGGGGGCTCATAAAGGAAGCAGGGGGTCCCCGGACCTGAAACCAATGCGGTTCAGCTACGGAGACCCCCTGCACATGTACACTATGATAAAAAAATGTATTTTAAATCATTTTTAATGTCCCGATGTTTGCGCAGAGAGAGCAGCGGATCTCTTTCTGCTGCACACACATCTCGGCAGGGGACGGCTTCTCAGCAGTTTCTCGCCAGGCAGCTGTCTCGCCACCGGTTACTCGCCATTATTTCAAATGGTGGTGGCGCATTCATTCGCCAGGGATACGGCCCTTCCTGCATACAGCGAGGTTAACACGCCAAAAACATGGCGAATTCAAACCCTGGCGAATGCAATTTTTCGGTGCTTTCTGCATAGGCCCCAGCTTTTAACATTACTGGGTGAGTATGTTTGAGGGCCTATTTGAGTCAGCTGTGTAGAAGTTGTATTTACCAGCAAACAAGGGCTCTTTTGAGCCATGGAGGCCTGTAATGTTCATTCTGATTTTATATTATATATATATATATATATATATATATATATATATATATATATATATATATATATATATATATACTGTATTTATATATATATATATATATATATATATACATATATATATTTTATTATATATATATATTATTATATATAGAGTGCTAAACTAAAGCCATTGATGTGTGTAAGTAGGCCTTGTTGTAATCATATTCTAAGTTCAATACAGGTGAGTGAATTATGGCCTCAATCATACTGATCCCATAATTTTAGCAAGTGTCCTAACATTTATATCTCATTAACACAAGGCCTGTTTGCTGACAACAGTGGCAGATATATATATATATATATATATATATATATATATATATATATATCAGTTAATATACACACACACACACACACACACACACACACACACACACACACACACACACACACACACACACACACACACACACACACACACACACACACACACACACACACACACACACACACACACACACACACACACACATACACACACACACACACACACACACACACACACACACACACACACTGTGTGTGTGTGTGTGTATACATATATCCATAGAGATACAGAGAGACTACAGATATATTCATACACACGAACAGATCTGTTATTGTAACCAAAAATCATACATGATCACATGCCAACATTATGAACTATGAAAGAAGATTAAGTTAAGTAATGTGTTACAGAGTTAAGACACCAGAAAACACAATATCAAAATGTATGCTGTTATATGGGTAGTTACTTAAAGTTGTATGTCAATAATATTAGCATGAAATGA
The DNA here is from genome assembly GCF_040206685.1 of Ascaphus truei. Lineage (NCBI taxonomy): Eukaryota > Metazoa > Chordata > Amphibia > Anura > Ascaphidae > Ascaphus > Ascaphus truei. The sequence continues at coordinate 316,535,208 of NC_134484.1, forward strand.
CTATCTTCATTACCAAACAAACCCACATACATCTAATCTTGAACAAGAGCTAAGTGAATGTCAGCTTCTATAAACATGGCAAGTGTGTAATGTTGTACCATTAATCAACTGATGATTAATACATATTCATATGTTATTAAATATGCCTTAATTCAGTCAGTGAGCATTTCTAAATATTCATGTGTACAAGGACATACTTGAATGTTAGCAAGCATCTGTACATGATCATACTGCTGCGGCCAAGTTTATTCGAGCATTTGCCCGTTCTTGGCCGCAGCAGTAGCCTGGCGCGCGCCCGAGGGTGACGGGCGCGCGCCGAAGCAGCGGAAGAGCGCCCTCCGATCGGGGCGCTCTCCCTACCGCTGCCGGGTCCGCCGGGTCCCCCGGAACCCCCTGCCGCCGTCCCGCGATCGCGGGACACCAGGGCTCCCTCGGGGAGCCCTGGACGCGCGTGCAGGGGGCGCAGGCTCCCGAAGACGCGTGACCGCGCGTCTATGACGCGCGGCACGCCGAGGGGCGGCCACTAGCAAGCCGGGAAATCTCCCGGCTTGCGGTACCGGCCACACTTTAATAAAGTGTGTCGGTAGTGTACATACACTATGCATGAAATAGTCTGCATTAAACATCACCGGGACACCAACACATTTAGTGAATGTGATTATTTATTTTTGTTTATCCTTTTGAGTGCGAGTCAAAGGCCTGCTTGTTGGCTGTTGTGTTTGCCTTTTCCCTTTGCCAAGTACTTTGGCCTTAACTGTACGACTTGTACTGGCCTGTGGAAATTCTGTGGCACTGGGTGTGGGCTGTTGCACTTCAGGGGCACTGGGTGTGGGCTGTTGCACTTCAGGGGCACTGGGTGTGGGTTGTGGCACTTCAGTGGCACTGGGTGTGGGCTGTGGCACTTCAGGGGAACTGGGTGTGGGCTGTGGCACTTCAGGGGCACTGGGTGTGGCCTGTGGCAGTTGTGAACTGGTTGCTAAACATTGCACGACTGAGGTTGGAGCAGTTTCTTGTTTTGGTGTTTTAATATTTTTCCAAAACCTGATTAGTTGTAATTGTTGCCCTAACTTTCTTTTTCGTGTTTCATTTGTAGGTGTCCGTTCCTGATTTTGAACAGATGTAAGCGGTTGGATGTTGACAGGGACCTGCACAGAACTTGCACCTACTGTACCGGTATCATCCAGAACTGGGGAATGAAGAACTGATGACTCTGGAGAAAAAGTAGCAGCATGTAAAGATCCATCCTCAGATGGGGTAAAGTGAAATTGTTGTTCTCTTGCAGTAATTCTCAACTGATTTGCTTGGCTTAGATTCACAACTATTGCTTGTAATGTCCTGTTTACATTTTGGATTTCTTTAGGAACTTGGATGATGACTCTTTCAATTTGTGACATTTGTGATATTGACCTTTCATGCATCCTTTCATTCAGTGATATCATCCTTTCAAGCACTGACATCATTTCTGAATGGCGACGATTTTCTTCACCCAAGATTCTTTCTTCAGAAGCTGCAATAGCTGAGTAGGAGTCACAAGCAGGAGGACTTGAATGCTGGGTTAATCCAGGAGTGGGAACATCTTCATGGTCACTTGAGTGAATTTGTCCTTGAGTGGCAACATCTGCTTCTACAAATAAAGAAAGACATTATGAACTGCCATGGAACTTTCACTTGTTTTTCAATATAATGAGAGTTGTTCTCACAGTGTAACACATAACATGTTTCCATAATTTTTCATTTGTGTCAAATTAAAAGTTAATGCTTGAAGTAACAATGATGTTTCGACTCAGTGTGAAAGAAGAATGAATGAAAGGTTGTTGTAACCTCACAACTCCTAGCTGATAGTTTACAACACACACAATACATGTTGTCAGGAAACACTACATCTTCTGTGACAATAACTGATGTGAAGTTAATTACATGTGAAAGGCATTTATTTTGCATGGCAAATTAACATCTAGAAATGTACACATTAGATGTGCTGCACCTCATACACTCCCCTTCCATGCTTGATGATGAGCTGGATGAGCCAGGTGATGAGACATGTTCAGTGTCAGGTGACACATGAGCTTCAGTAGCAACTATATACAAGAATAACATAATAATTTTATTGACATGTGTACATAATAAACATAAAGTTTGTGTAGTGGGAGTATTTATGGCTAAATATCAGCATCACATAAGGAAATGACAATATGTTTCTGGCAAGCTGTACATTATCCACCTTAACATCAATGTACATGTGAACCTAATTGGCACATTTATTGTAAGAACCATACAACATACAATGTTCATGCAGGAATGCGTTCTAAAATTAAGTGTTCTGTTGGACATACACTGCATATGTTGTGTAGTAATCTAACAATAATAATGTACATCACTACCATGACAGCAAAGTTGACTCTGCTTATAATTCAGTACCTAATTGTGGAAATGTGAATGAATGTTTTTAGTGATCTGTGTGAACATTTAAGAGAAGCAGGTGTAGCGCTCAATGTGGCTGACACTCATCAACACATGCAGTGTGTCGCTCACAGATGCTAATGGTGTGATAATGTGGCATATCTATAAGGTTAAAAGAAGATATGAGTGAACGAATGACTAACGTACGTTTTTATATATAGTGGCCTGGTGGTTGAAAGTCTTCATAGAATTACCATTTCAAATTAATGTGATGAACTTCTGTTCACCTTGTCAGCTTCTAACAACTGTAGTCCCTCCCCGAAGACATGACAGCACCCTGACCTTTTATTTGTTTCTACCACCTGTAAGGCGTCCCACAAGACTTGACCGTAACATGACCCTGTGATCTTGCTCGGTGCCCAACCCCACCCCCTGTGTTCTCCTCTATGCTGTGATTAGATATTAATTGCAGCTGGTTTTACACACCGGTACATGAGCGAAATAAAAATCTGAAGTGAGCTACATATGAATACAATTAAATACCATATGGTACATGTTCCTGTTTATGCTCTCAGTATACTACATGAAGCTACAAAAGAGCTTTAATTAAACATAACGAAACGTGTTTCTGCAAATTAAGAATGTTCGCCTTTGAATGCACTTCCATGCAAGACTTGATGAGGCAGTAATGGCCTGTTTATAGGTGTAACATAGATTATCACTAATTTATGTATATATATATATATATATATATATACAGTATAGCAACTGTAAATATTACTGTATGCTCATTTGCATGTCTTAGACAGGTCTGCAACCCTGTCTTTCCCCATTATCGCCCAGCATACAGCGCTTCCACTGCAGCAAGGGATTCTGGGAAATGACATGCAAATGAGCACTCAGTGCCACCTTTTGCCACCATATATATAAATTTTTACTTTTTGTAGGACAACTAGATATAGATAGATAGATAGATAGATAGATAGATAGATAGATAGATAGATAGATAGATAGATAAATAGATAGATAGATAGATAGATAGATAGATAGATAGATAGATAGATACTGTAGATAGATAGATAGATAGATAGATAGATAGATAGATAGATAGATAGATAGATAGATAGATAGATAGATAGATAGATAGATAGATAGATAGAGAGAGAGAGACATATATACAGATATATATGTAGGTATGCTTATATTGGGAAGAAAGTATAAGTTGCAGCGGAAATATAGATAAGAACTGTAACCTACAACACGCCTAGTACAGTAACATTTTTCACCTGGTGGAAATGGAGCAGAATAAATTCTGATATCTCTGTCCCAGGGCAAACCCTCCACAATGACAGGAAGACATTTTTCCAGCATCTGCTCCTCCAATGCTGTTAAGATTAGAGCTTGTGCTGGCGTCCCACCTCCAGTGCCAGAAGCATGCATCCGTTGTGCTTGTATTTTTTTCTTTAAGCTTGCCCTGATATCATCGAATCTCTTCCGACAATTCGCCCGGTCCCTGACATGATTCCCACACGCAGACACAGCCAAGGTTATTTGATCCCACATTTCTTTTTTTGATGCTGAACTTGTCCGCCCTTGAAATACATACAAAATATATGACGTTAATTATTATTATAAAAACGATCAGTTTCCTAAACTGCTACCTGTTCCATAAAAAAACTAAGGGAGTGAACCCGAAGAAACTGATGCTGCCAAAGTCTTGTATATCTTAGTTTGGGAATTTAACCCACAGTCCACTAAAAAGTATATAGCAAATCACCATTGAAATCAATTATTGAAAGATACTATGATTGAACTCACCCTGGGTGGGGGGCCCGTTGTGCAGACTGTGACCGGGTGCAGGAGATGAAGCATCCAGGAACACTCCACTCATGAACCTCCTTGGACCAAAGCTGCTGCCCTTACCCGACCCGGTGTCTCAGATATCTTCTCTGTGGTCGCCGTAAGCTATCCACAATGTGCTGCCAGGTACCCGCTGGAGTGTTGTCACTGACGTGTTGTCGCTCCCTGCGCGTGTAGCCGAGGTGTCCTCCCTCTGATGTGGACGCCGTCACGAGGTACGTGTAGGGTTCAGCTATCCGCCGCGCACACGCTGTTTCCAGCTGAGAGGAGGAGCGCTGGCGCGTCTCTGCGTTCACTGCGCTCCGGCGTGCCCACGTGTGCGGGGGAAGAGTGATGACGTCAGCCCTCCGAGCTAGGAAATCCAACGATGAAATGCTTGCGTGCACCAGCCATATGATAAGCGATAGCGAAAAAGGTAGAAGGCGGTCACAGCAAAAAAGTCTAATTCAGGAACAGGTAGACTTAAAATCAGCTTTAATAGTACATGCTGTACATCTCAGAAGGGGCGCTCTGACGCGTTTCGTCCCTCTCCGGGACTTTATCAAAGAGTATTCTACCTTTTGGTATTCTACATGTTCCAAGAGATACCAAACATGCTGCTTTAGGTGTAATATGTGTACCACATGAGCATTTACGTGTAAATATAGAAATGTAAGGAAGCTTGCATGAATATTGTATGAACTTTGGCAACATTTTTATACTGATTGTTATGGTCGTTCCAAAGCATGAAGGAATATGTGTGTAACAATTAAGTTTAATTGATAGATATTATATAATAATATTTTGATATTAAGACATCTCACATGACCTACGATAACATGTCTTAGAATAATGAATGCATAGATAGACTGACCTAGTAAATGCCCATACAGACAGTCATCGTGCTCCAGAATCCCTGTGACAAGAACTGTGTTTTCCTCTTAATTGAACTGAGGATTACGTGGCCGCTCCACACGTTTCTTCCGAATACGTGCAGGCCCAGAGCTTGGCTGCTGCTGACTGGACTCTCCTTCTTCCAATGGAAGAGACTCCAAAAGCGGGCCACCAGCAACCACCCCACCACCAGACACCCCATCAGCAACTGAGCCACCAGCAGCACTCATACTCACAGCAACAACACTCGCACTCCCAGCAACACCATTCACACTCGCAGCAACAGCACTCCCCTGAATCCTACGTTCACTCAGACGCGTACTCACACGACTACCAGTACCACTCACACCAGCATCACTCTTCCCACGCCTTGCGGCCATACCTCTAGCACTCACAAAGAACAGAAAAGAAATTTAATGACAATCGCACTGAACACTTACAAAGTGAAAACAAGACAAAGATGTAAACAAAACAACACAGGACAAACCTCTCACAATACACCACAACTGTCTCAGTCAATATGAAATATGTAAATCGCCCAGCTCTGTGTGTCTGTCTCTCTCTCTCCCAACAACACAGAGAATGAATAAATATACACGCTGCCTTTAAATGGGCCGCTCAATCCAAAACATGCTTGCTTCTGCAGATTCAGCAAGAAGTTTCATTGGGGAACCTAACACCACCTCGCCATGCATGCCGATACACCTGTGTGTGATCGGCAAATCATCGGCAGAGTGGGAGCAAATGTTTTCGGCTTGATTCGGAAGGGATTCGGCACTTATTGAATACGGAGAGGGAAAATCGGCAGAATCATGCCGATAAGGTGCAATTGCACTTTTTCGGTGCTTACTGCATAGAACCCTTAGACACGAACCAGATATTGACCAATAAAGATGGTACACCTACTAGTCTCTTAATTCCATATAATATCACGTTTCCAATTATTACTAATTACAATTGCCATGGTAATGTCTTTAAATGGATTGTAAATAAACATTGGGGCTTTCTAGAAAACGGCCCAATATCAGGACCCAAACTGTCTGATAGACCAACAATAATTTTCAGAAAACACAAAAATTTCAAGAATTCACTGGCACCAAGTGATATAGGTTCTGGCCTTTAAAAGCCACTAAATTCACGTGACAACCTATTAAACACCTTGGTCATTTTCCATGTGCCAAGTGTTTTGTCTGCCAATTATTACATACAGTACAGATAGGAAGTTTGTTTTATCTTCTACTTCACAAGTTAAACACACTATAAACAAATGTGTTTTTTGTACCACTACACATTTTGTTATCTTATCAAGTGCCCATGCACCTTGTAATACTGCACCGACACACTTTATTCGAGCAAATACCCAGTATGTACCTGGCAGATACCTGGAATGCGCCGCTCCTCACCTCTGACAAGCCCCGTTGCGTTTGCCTTCCCAGCCTGGGTTCATGCCTGGCTGATGGGCGGCTGATCTGTTAAATGATAATGATTAGGATTTAATAGGCTGCAATGCTTCTCGTGTCTACCAGATGGCATAAATTCATGAATTGTAATGCAGTATATATATATATACTGTGCAGTATTGCAGCCAGCGGGAATAAAATGCTTCAATCCCTGCCTGAAAATACCTCAATGCACTCGGGCTGAAAACAGTCACAAACCTCAATACACCCGGGTATACCCGAATTCGTGGGACTAGCCGAGCTCGAATAAAGTGTGTCGCCAGTGTAGGTTTATGGAATTTTTAATCCCCCCAATCAACATAATATGTATTGTGTACTATAAGTTACTTTTTAACCTAACCTCACACTGGTTCTTTATGGAAACTTGAACACGTCCCTTGTAGCAAACCAGATATGCTCCTCTCTTTAATTGGGGTTCATTAGATATTCATTATAGCTTACATCAGTGGTTATATTTATTTTTTAAGACATTTACAGCCAATCTTTTTTTCCCTTTTTATCTTTCTTTTTTAAGACTAATACTGTCGCGGTCAAGCGTCTGGATAGCCCCCCTGTAGGTGTCCTAAACACGCCTGATGAAGCACTGAATTGTGTGAAACGCGTTGCGGAGTTCACACAGTGCATGTTGGTGTCCAGACGCTTGGTTGTACCAGTCCCAGCTCTCCCACGGAGCTTTGAGCTGCTTCCACCCGCTCGCTCGAGTGGGACGTGTGCTGGGAAGGAAGTACACAGGCGATTGGAGGGCGACTCAACACGGGTCCTGCGACAAGCCGCAACCCGGAAGTAACATCTGAGGTTTTAGAAAAAGAAAAAAGGTGATGTAGAATAGCGCTAATGAAAATAAACAATGAACCCTATATGGGGGTGAACCCTAGTGGAAAGCTAGGCAGCCTGATGGAAATCTGATGGTACAATCAGAACATAGAAAAAACAAAGAGAGATACCGGCACATAATAAGTCCAATTAGGTGGCGTCCTGGAAATCCAGTAGAAATAATTCAAGTTCCAGAATGATAATCAGCAATCTCTCAGTCTTGAGATGACCAGATGGAAAGGGCGGCAGAAGGTTTATTGCAATGAGCGTCGACCAGGCTGGTAAGATCTGTCCTCCACGTGCAGAGAGTTTGCAGAGATCTTGGATCACCGTGTGTTGCGGTCCCCGAAACCGGAAGTGACGTCCCCGATGTACTTCCCAGTGTCCCGTGCTTGCCGGGACCGGTAGTGATGTCACCGGACGTGACGTCACAAATGAATGGGACCTTCAACAATATAAAAAGCACCCTACACGTTTCGTGTGCGTGCGCACACTTCCCCTGAGGAAGTGTGCGCACGCACACGAAACGCGTAGGGTGCTTTTTATATTGTTGGACATTCTAACGAGAAGCAGGTTATATGCAGAGTGCTGCAGTTTTGTACAGAGCGGCAGAGGAGTGAAGATCTACGTTCGTTTGCCAGCCCCGTTGAAGGTCCCGTCCATTTGTGACGTCACATCCGGTGACGTCGCGTCCGGTGACGTCACTACCGGTCCCGGCAAGCACGGGACACTGGGAAGTACATCGGGGACGTCACTTCCGGTTTCGGGGACCGCAACACACGAAGGAACACGCCGGTGAACCAAACTCTCTGCAAACTCTCTGCACGTGGAGGTAAGATCTTACCAGCCTGGTCGGCGCTCATTGCAATAAATCTTCTGACGTCCTTTCCATCTGGTCATCTCAAGACTGAGAGATTGCTGATTATCATTCTGGAACTTGAATTATTTCTACTGGATTTCCAGGACTCCATCTGAGGTTTTACCAAGCAAATTAGCCCCAGCGCGCGGGACTGATCTGCGAGATCCAGCTTATACCTCCTGCGCCTACCAACTCGTTTGGACTTATCACCTATGCACTTGCCGCTACTGGACTTATATATTTTGATATGTAAGTTTTTACTTGTTATTATACTTATTGTGTATTACATTTTTCTTAAACCTTGGTGCGCTTCTGTGTTTATTTTCTATCATCATCTGACGTCGGAGTCTTCCTATGAAAGTAATTGGTGGAGGAGGGGTGCCTTCACATCACAACAGCAGCAAGAGGGGAGAGTTGATCTACTTCAAGATCCCCTTTAGGAAGCATGAGCGCGGTTTGATCTTCTTATTTATTCTTTTCATGTATGGTTAATGTATTTATCAGCTTTATTTTGCCATTGTTGTGAATAATGTAATTTGTATTTAGTTACAGGTTAATTGTAATGGCTTCTTTATGGTATTTAGATTATGTGGAAAATAGCTGAAGCGCTCAAATGCTGGTATAATAACAAAAATAAGCCAAACCACTAAACCAGGGTACTAACAATTGATATAGTACCTAATGTGTAATAGTATGGGTACTATCCTCCTGAAGACAGGTGGTATATGGTGTAACCCACTTACCATCAGTCTCATTGGCAGGTTCCCCAGAAAAATATGCAAATACTCACATCCTGGTAGGGTAGGTAGGCAGTCTGTGCAGCTGTCATATTCTCTAGTCGGCTGTTCCCATGCTTGGCCACCGGGACTGCTGCCACTCTCAATGTCTGGTTCTAGCCTGCAGTACCTATATTTGCCCACCGGGAGTGCTGCTGCTAAACTAAGGAACATTCCAGACTCTGATACCTGACACCTCTGCACCTGTGCTCCACCTCTCAGCCTGCCTATATAAACCTCCCTTTCCTGTTCCTCTTTGCCTGTTTATACTGGTTCCTTAGCTTCTGCAGGGTTCCTGTGTTTACTACTGTGCTAGCTATTGCTATCATCCTGTTCCAGTTTCCTCGTTGCCGACCTCTGCTTGTTTCCTGACTTCGCTACCTGCCGCCTGCCTCGGACCTCTGCTTGTTTCCTGACTCCGCTACCTGCCGCCTGCCTCGGACCTCTGCTTGTTTCCTGACTACGCTCCCTGCTGTTCCTGCCACTGGGATCCACTTCGGCCGAAGTCCAATCCTTGACAGAATAAACAGGCCCTACCATGGATTCCGCCGGAACAGACCTGGCCCAAGCTCGGACACTGTAGATCTTACAACGTATCATGGTTGGTTTCCAAGAACAACAAGGACACCTTATCAAACGTCTTGGTCACGTGGAAGAACAGGATACCCTCCGGAAAGAACGGGATGCCCGCCAGGTAGAACGTGATGCCCGCTGGGAAGAATGTGTCGTCCGCGCGGAAGGATGTGCCCTCCGCTCAGAGGAACGAGCTGCCGCCGCAGAAGCTGAAAACCGTGAACTACCTGCAGCTTTAATCACCGCATCTGTTCAAAAGACTCTGACTTTGCAAACCGCGCCCCGTGTAACCCTTCCGGAAAAATTTGGAGGAAAAAGACAATCTTTTCGGGATTTCCTTAATCAATGCAGACATGTGTTCAAGCTTCAGCCTACCATCTATAATACTAACGAAGCCAAGGTTGGACTGATCATAACCCTGCTCAAGGATGAGGCCCTTGCTTGGGTCTCCCCTATGTTAGAACAGGATAGCCCACTACTAAGGGATCTGGAGGAGTTCATCGATGCCATGAGTCTTATTTTTGATGACCCAAATCGTAGTGCAACCGCTGAGGAAACTCTGAACAATCTTCGTCAAGGAAGACGCTCGGCAGCTGAGTACGCCGCTGAATTCCGCAGATGGGTTAACGATACTGAGTGGAATGAGGCCGCGCAAAAATATCATTTTCGGCAGGGTCTCTCGGAGCAAGTTAAAGACGAACTAGCCCGAGTGGAGACCCCAGAGAGATTTCGGGACTTTGTTCGTTTATGCATCCAAATTGATCGCAGGCTTACGGAAAGACGATTGGAGAGACAGGGGTTCATGCCAAGCAACCCCGGGTTTAGAGATGTCAGTACCCCAAGACGTTCCAGGGAGACTGAGGAGGAGCCGATGCAAGTAAATACACTGCGGGGACCCATCTCAACCGGGGAAAGGAATAGACGCCGAACAGAAGATCTCTGTTTATATTGCGGAAACGATGGGCACTATCTTGCTGATTGCCCAAACAAGTCCAGGCAGTCTTCTTTCCAGAGCCCTAGAAGAAATCAGCTGCACGCTATTTCAAAAACTGTTCTCTCTGCTTCTCAAAGGAAAGATAGCCCTCCTTCGCTACACCCTCACCTCCTGGTTCCTATTATAATCGAGGAAGGAACACATCGTTTTTCAACCACAGTAATGGTCGACTCAGGGGCGGCAGGGAATTTTATGGACATAGAATTCGCCAAGAACAATTCGGTATCATTTGTAGCCAAGGAATCGCCAGAAAGGATGAAAGTCGTTGACGGTTCTCCCTTGAGCTCTGGACCTGTTACCCATGAAACCAGTAACTTAACACTAATCATGGAGCCCAATCACCAGGAGAAGATTTCATTTGGTCTCATTCCATCACCTTTGTTTCCAGTGATTCTGGGAATTCCATGGCTCATGATCCATAACCCACTAATCGACTGGAAGACCAAGACACTCACGTTTCCCTCGGAGCACTGTCAGCTAGCCTGTCTACGTAAAACTCCTATACCAGAGTGTGTAGGAATACATAAGATTTCCTCGTCTCAAGAAAATCTTCTGCCGGCTCCTTACTCTGAGTTTTTAGATGTGTGTGACAAGAAGAACGCGGATACGCTTCCCCCACATCGCTCTTATGACTGTCCCATTGAATTATTACCGGGTGCTGCTATTCCGTTTGGAAGAATTTATTCCCTCTCAGAACCGGAATTGAAGGTCCTCAATGACTACCTACAGGAGAACCTATCAAAGGGTTATATCCGACCCTCTACTTCTCCAGCAGGCACTTTGTGGGAAAGAAAGACGGTTCTCTACGCCCCTGCATTGACTATCGGGAACTAAATAAGATAACGGTGAAGAACAGGTACCCATTACCTCTGATTCCTGAACTATTGGAAAGAATTCGGTCAGCCAAAATCTTTACCAAATTAGATCTCAGAGGAGCGTATAATTTGGTCCGCATTCGACCCGGTGACGAATGGAAAACAGCCTTCCGAACCCGTTATGGGCACTATGAATATCTGGTGATGCCTTTCGGACTCTGTAATGCCCCTGCTACTTTCCAGCATTTAATCAATGATGTCCTCCGAGAGTTATTGGACCAATTCGTAGTGGCATACCTGGATGACATCCTAGTCTTCTCAGATAACATCATGGATCACCAGGGACATGTCCGAATTGTCCTTGAGCGTCTCCGTAAGTACAAATTATACATCAAGTTAGAAAAATGCGAATTCGAAAAAACCAGCATGCAATTTCTCAGTTACATCATCTCTCCCGAGGGTTTGAGTATGGACCCAGGCAAGATTCAAGCCGTGGTGGAATGGCCAATCCCTCGGAATGAAAAGGACATTCAGAGATTTGTGGGTTTTGCCAATTTCTATAGACGTTTTATTAAAAAATTCTCTGGCATTATTGCCCCAATCACCCAACTCACACGGAAGGAATTCCCCTTCAAATGGTCTCCTAAAGCGGATGCGGCATTCGAACAATTGAAGTCACTCTTCACATCTGCCCCTATCCTCATCCATCCAAATCCAGAATTACCATTCATCTTGGAAGTGGATGTATCCGACTCCGCTTTTGGGGCCATTCTGTCACAAAGAATTGGACCCAAGATGCTCCTTCATCCATGTGCCTTTTATTCATTCCAAATGTCAACAGCTGAACGAAATTATGACATTGGAAACAAAGAACTCTTGGCTATAAAAGCTGCATTCTCTGAGTGGAGACATCTACTGGAGGGGGCCAATCACCCAATTACGGTCTTTAAGGAACTTAGAATTCATTCGATCCGCAAAGAGACTGTCTGAGCGACAAGCCAGGTGGGCTCTCTTCTTTGCAAGATTTCAGTTCCACATCTCCTACCACCCTGGCTCCAAGAATGGAAAAGCCGATGCCTTGTCACGGTCCTTTCCTAATCCTAGTTCAGACAAAGAGCAAGAAGAAACTATTCTTCCAAAAAGAAATTTTTTGGGCGTCACATTCTCCGCAGATCTCCTCACACGAATCTTAAAAACCCTCCTCCGGAAGCAGAACTATATCTATGTGATGGTCTCTGGAACTGTAAGGATCGACTGTTCGTCCCTAAGGAGGTAAAATTAGAGGTGCTCCAATTAATGCACGAATCCCGACCCGCTGGTCACCCAGGTGTCCTCAAGACACAGGAACTGTTGTCTTGCTCTTTTTGGTGGCCTAAATAAGCACAAGATGTTAAAGACTATGTCCTCTCCTGTGAGACTTGTGCTTGGACCAAGACCCCTCGAGCATCACCTGTGGGTTTCCTGCAGCCTCTTCCGGTTCCAACTCGTCCTTGGGGGTCCATATCAATGGATTTTATTGTTGACCTGCCCCGATCAAGTGGACATAATACCATCCTGGTAGTGGTGGATCGACTTACAAAAATGGCTCACTTCATTGCAGCACTGAATCTTCCTTCTGCAGACCAGACAGCCAAGTTGATTGTGAAAGAGGTGTTTCGGCTTCACGGGGCTCCTGATGAGATCATATCCGATAGAGGGGTACAATTCACTACAACATTTTGGAGGACCTTCTGTTCCACTCTAGGAATTCGTTTAAATTTATCGTCTGGCTATCATCCACAATCCAATGGCCAGACAGAAAGGACCAATCAGACTTTGGAACAATACTTACGATGTTTTGTTTGTCATCTCCAGGATGACTGGATACATTTCCTACCATTAGCTGAGTTTTCATACAACAATTCACATCATTCTTCGACTCAGAAGAGCCCCTTTTTCTCAAATTATGGATTTCATCCAACCTTTATTCCTCGTTTTCCATCTTCGGGCCCCATTCCGGCAGTTACAGAGAAACTGAAGACTCTGCGAGACATCCAGGAGACCCTCAAAGAGACACTTCGTGAGACTCAAGTAAAGTACAAAAGAGCAGCAGACCAACACCGCAGACCCTCCCCAGAATTTCAAGTCGGGGATAAAGTCTGGCTTTCTACAAGAAATCTACATCTAAAGGTTCCAACCATTAAATTGGGCCAAAAATACATAGGGCCATTTCGCATCTCAGCACTAATAAATCCAGTGTCCTTCAGATTAGAGCTTCCTGAGACCATCAAAATACACCCTGTGTTTCATTCTTCTCTGCTGAAACCTTTCCGTGAGAATCCGTTTCCTGGACGGAGACTTCCTCCCCCTGAACCCATCCTCGTGGATAACGAAGAGGAATTCATTGTGGAGAGAATTTTGGATTCCAGGTTACACCGAGGGAAACTACAGTACCTGGTTCACTGGGGGGGGCTATGGCCCAGAGGAAAGGTCTTGGGAACCCAAAGATTTTGTACATGCTCCGCGACTAGTCAAAGCTTTTCACCGGAGATATCCAGACAAGCCTAGCAAGGATCGTCCGGAGAACGCTCTTGGGAGGGGGGAGTAATGTCATATTCTCTAGCCTGCTGTTCCCATGCTTGGCCACCGAGACTGCTGCCACTCTCAATGTCTGGTTCTAGCCTGCAGTACCTATATTTGCCCACCGGGAGTGCTGCTGCTAAACTAAGGAACATTCCAGACTCTGATAACTGACACCTCTGCACCTTTGCTCCACCTCTCAGCCTGCCTATATAAACCTCCCTTTCCTGTTCCTCTTTGCCTGTTTATACTGGTTCCTTAGCTTCTGCAGGGTTCCTGTGTTTACTACTGTGCTAGCTATTGCTATCATTCTGTTCCAGTTTCCTTGTTGCCGACCTCTGCTTGTTTCCTGACTTCGCTACCTGCCGCCTGCCTCGGACCTCTGCTTGTTTCCTGACTTCGCTACCTGCCGCCTGCCTCGGACCTCTGCTTGTTTCCTGACCGCTCCCTGCTGTTCCTGCCACTGGGATCCACTTCAGCCGAAGTCCAATCCTTGACAGCAGCTACTAAATGCAATACAGGGAAAAAGGAGACCAAAAGCGCACCAGCACAAACGGAGCAGGAAGGACCCAAAACGAAAAATAATTAAAAGGGCACTTTAATGTGACAAAAGACCCATCCAACGCGTTTCGAATGTCACAGCGTTCTTTTTCAAGGATAAAACACAATGTGATAACATCCATTATATACCCTCTTACCTGTGGGCCGTTTCGCGCCAAAAATCGGAACCTGATGACGTCATGACACTGCGCGCGTCATCGCGCATGCGCAGAGCGACTCAGTGCCGATCTAAGGGCAAAAGGAAGTCCCACAAGCAGTGTGGCCATTTTGGATGAGGGCAGAAATAGGAAACACAATACCAAAGCTTTATAAAACATCCCAGCTGGACAAAGGTATAATGCTACTTGCTGGGCATGACATTACAACAGAATGAAACTATATAAAGCTAGACTAACACTTGTTAAGGAATATTGACATATAAACAGAACATAAAGAAAATAGATTAAAAAACTTGTTGTGTTGCAACTAAGCTAAATGCAAAAAAGTGTGAATATAAAAAAACATACAGACATAATTAAAAAATGTGCAAAGAAAAAATGAACTTCAAGACATAGTAACATATATAATGCATAACACAAATTGTGGACCTAAACCCTAGGAACCAGGGAAATACAACCATTGTCATATATAAAGTATTATCAACACAATACATCAAAGAACAAATACAAGCTGAAACTTTATAAAATACATTTATAACGTTTGCATAATAAAGCTTAAGTTCAAGGGTTATTTTGATCAAAATGTAATGTCTAATATATAATCAACTGATCTTATTGTACCTGAATACCAAGTGGTAAAACAATTGTAAATATTTTATAAGAAATATTTTTACATAAAATGTGTTAACTGCCAATCAATATTCAAACCCATAGGGAAGCGTGTTTGGAGAGTGAAGATCCAATACGCCTCCCTACGGTCCAGAAGGTTGATGTGATCACCTCCTCTAGATTTAGAAATAACTGATTCAATCCCCATGAAGGAAAAATTACTAATTCCTCCCTGACCACATTCAGTGAAATGCTTAGAGACTGGATGATTAGTGTCTTTCAATTTTATGAGCCTTAAGTGCTCTAACATCCTGACCTTAAGGGCTCTACTCGTCCTCCCCACGTACCTTTTGCCACAACCACATGTTATAAGATAAACCACAAACTGACTTTTACCATTTATATAACTGTTGATCTTAAATTCCTTATTAGATAATCTATTCACACCATGTGGCGGTGGCAAGGCAAATTGTAGAAAACTTTTTGACGGCTTCATGTGTTTGCATACACTACAAGAGCCACATTTGAAGGAACCCCTAGTGATAAAAGGTTTTTTAGGCCCAGAAGTTTTGAGTTCACTTGGTGAAACATGAGATCCAATTGTTCTCGCTCTACGATATACAAAAGTGGGACCAGAATCCACATAATTTTTAAGTACAGGGTCCATGGATAAGATATTCCAATATTTTAAGCCTGGAGAACTATGCCAAATGTAAAAGGATCACAAGAGGACTGAGGGTGAAGAAAGCCCCCTCTTTTGGTTTTCCAGATGTGGATTTTGAAAATAGATGGGTGGCAGCCCTTAATGACTGCTCCTTTCGTTTAATGGAGTTAATAGTGACACAGAAAATGAAGTAGAAAGATCAGCTTGATATTCAAATCATAGAATTGCAAAAAAACCTATACAGTTTTAAAGGTTTAAAGGGCTTCAAAGAATTTGACCTTATTCTCTCCAAAACGGTGAAAAATGTGGATTTTTTTCCGAATGCCACGCACTTCACCGCACTTCACCACGTTCATGCCGCATCCTGACCGCTTTCATACCGCATTCATGTTGCATTCACACCCGCTGTTGATGCGCGGTTGATGTGTTTATTGATAATGGTTCGGATTTAATTGGTTGCAATTCTTGGCGTATCCGCCAGATGACAGATATTCATGAATTGTAATGCGCATGCGCTTCAGTAATGTGTTGACTTTATTAAAAGAATACCACAGTGGTCCATTGTAAATTGGCCTTGGGACTGAAGAAGTTACAATAATATATCAATTTAGGCTTTTGATATTAAAACTAAATGCGCAGTGTCTGGTGTTCTTTTGTCCAGAGAGTTCCGAGATGAGTGCACAACTGCAGTCCGTGTTCCAAAAAACAGACAGAACGTACGCTTATTTAATATGGGCCGCGATTAATGCAACAGATGATAAGATGGCAACAGTTGTTCAAATTTATCAGAATTTTATCGAAAACTATGACTTTTACAAATTTTTGCCAGATGCTCATGTGTGTAAGCGTGCAATAAGGAAAAAGTTATGTAGCGATCCGTGTTTTTTTTGTATTGATCCCGATGTTATTGGAGGGAATTGGTGTGTATCACCGGGTTTTTCCCGTATCTATGATCATGGAGACTTCAAAAAGCAAAAGGTCATGTAAAAACCAACTAAGAAATGTCAGTCGCTGGCAAGCAATGCGACAGCGACAGCGACAGCTTCCAATAACGGTCCGACCGTCACTGAAAACCTGGTGACCGGCAACCCTTGCTGTCTGTCCCCGCCCGGATACCTGCAGCCTGAGCCGGATTTCGCGTACAGTTTCAAGCAAGCTTGCATGTACCTAAGCGACTTCCAGCCTCATCAGCTGACTACAGGTGTAGTAGTCCCGCTGTCACCTATCAACGACATATATGATCAAGAATACGGGACTGGCAGTGGCCCGGCGCCAGCTGATTGGAATATTCTATGGTGAGTAATGTTGCCGTATTTTATTCTGTTTTTTTTATTTTGAAAATATCAATATCAGTGCGATTCAAAAATTCAAGCGATTCTCCTGTAAGCAATATCATTGGCTGAGCGGCTTCTACAGTAGATACTGCACAATTGGTGAAAAGCTAGGCGCATGCGCATTGGAAACTTCTTGAAACGCATATGCGTGTCATCACATCGACGGTAGGCGCATGCGCATGTGAACAGGAGACGCCCCCCGAGAAAATTATTGGTGGGACTGACTGGGAACTTCTTTGGGGGACTGACCATCACAGTAAAACTTTTATTTATTTTTTCCTCAGAAAAGAAAACTTTGTCATCTCATGGATATGGATGGATAATATCGCTTCATGTAACAATGCCTGCACATTGCAGAATCGGATTAAAATAAACACGTACCGGAGTCTACAGTTTAGTGGCCCTTTTTATTGATTAGGATAGAATACCTGAAACAGTATGCTGATGTTTTCAGACCGTACAGTATACAATGCTTTTTTTATATACACTATACTGTATAATAAACCCGAGAAAATAAAAAGTATGCATTTATTCTACATGTATTCCAGTACATATGTGTCTTCTATACCAGTACATACAGTATGTGTCTTGTATTTTTTTTAATACTCTTGTGATGTACAGTACTGAGCATGCCTACAGTATACAGTACAGTATGCCTGGACAGTACTGTACATTCTAGAAACACTGTATTTTGTTACAGTATCAAAGCAGACAATGGAACAATTTAAAACAAATCAACATTTTCTTTTATTGGTGGAGTAAGTACAAAAATATTTATTTACAAATACTGTACAATGTTCAAACATTTTAAGTGCACAGCAATTCAAAACATCAACAGGTGTATGGTTTACTGCTAATGAAAACATTTATGTACAGAAAGTAAAAACATTTACAGTCAGTCAGTATTGTTTACAGTCACATGTTGTTATTAAAAAAAAAATCTTTATTCATAAAATATACAAAACGCAACATCTCCTTTATTAAAGTACAGCAAGTCAAAACATTTACAGTAGGATGGTGTGCAGAGCAGTCAGTCAGGCCTGCATAACTCCAGTCCTCGAGGACCGCAAACAGGCCTGGTTTTTAGGTTAATCTTGAAAAACGGGCCTGTTTGCGGTCCTCGGGGAATGGAATTGTGCAGGTCCTGTGTACACTAAGGAAAAACATTTCTTTATTAATACAAGTTAAAACACACAACATCTCCTTTATTTAAGTACAGCAGGTCAAAACATGTACAGTACAGCACAACAGTATGGTCTTACCTGTTTTTAAAAAAATTCTTTATTCATAGAATATACAAAACGCAACATCTCCTTTATTAATGTACAGCAAGTCAAAACTTTTACAGTAGGATGGTGTGCAGAGCAGTCACTCAGGCCTGCACAACTCCAGTCCTCGAGGGCTGCAAACAGGCCTGGTTTTCATGATAACCTTTGAAAACCGGGCCTGTTTGCCGCCCTTGGGGACTGGAACAAAACGTTTACAAAAAATAAACAACAGTTGAACACTCACGCAAATGCGTACCCCACCAGATTGTCCTTCCAAGGCCGATGCCTTGTATGGCGCAAAATGCCATTAATGCAGTCTCGAACGCCTTTCATTAAAGGATCTGTAATTGAAAAATAGCGCCGCAATTCCTCCAGAATAGTCTTTCTTAATTTGTCAGGAAGCGCCTTTTTTTCACGATTTCCTTCATAGTTCACTTTGTAGGCCCATTCGCAGTACATCAATTAGGACACGTGATGCTTAAAAATAAACAAGGCATACTTCTGGGATACACCAGCACTCATCACCCTATACTTCTCCCTGAGTGCCGGTGGCAGATCGCGCAGGATGATGTCGGGCACCATATCGATGCAAGCGAATGTAGGTTGGGTTCTGGAAGCGGGTGTTCTTCTGTGAGCGGGTGTGCTTGTGGCGGCAGGCGAGGGTAGGTTTTCTGGGAGGAAGCTTTCCTCCTGTCTTGGTTGCCATGTTGTCTCCTGGCGTGGTCTTGACGGGGTTGTCATGTTATACTCCTCCTCAACGGTATACATGTACACAAAATCTTCTGGTGGAGGGGGTGCGCTTGGGGATGGAAGGTGGTCGAAGGTCCCATTCATCACATCCATCTCACACCCCTGCTCCGGCGTCGGGAAAACAGGGGCATTAACACCGAGCAAATGATGTATACCCGCTATGGCAGCCTCTATCTTCTCCATCCGTCGATCATTCGTTGATCCATATGTTGCATCCGTTGATCCATATCTAGCATCCGTTGATCCATATGTATCATCCGTTGATCCATATGTAGCATCCGTTGATCCACATTTAACATGGTCTCCAGAAGCAGATCTATCTTTGCTAGCACAATAGAGTTCCCAGGGATATCCACACTTATCCCATTCAGCATCCGGTCTAACGAGCTGCTTCTTGTGCATGGCGTGCTGTGGACATCTGGGTGGATGGGTGCTTCGGAGGATGAGATGGGGGTTCCATGGAGAGAAGCGGCAGTGTCGCCCAAGGAGGGTGGAGGAGGTGACCTGTGGATTTCCGGGAGAGGAGAAGCGGCAGAGTCGTCTAAGCGCAAAAAAGTAAGTGACCCGTGGATTTCAGGGGCACCAGCGGCAGCGTCGTCGAAGAGCAGTGGTGAAGATGGCCTGTGGGTTTCCGGGAGGGCGGCGGCAGTGTCGAGGATGAGTAGTGGAGAAGACGGGCTGAAGATGTCCTGGAGAGCGGCGGCACAATCGTCGAAGCGTATTGGAGGAAGTGGTCTGCGGCTTCGATGGATTGGCTGCCATTTGTTTTGCGTTGAGTGTACGTCACCGTATTTCTTCTTGACATAATAAGGCTTACGTCTATTAAAACCCTTAGCCTTTGGGGTCAGCAGAAGGTTTTCTTTATTGGCCTTAGCCTGTCGCTTTGACCTTGGCCTGGAAACGGCTGCCGCCTTTCACTTTTTCTGCATGACAGGTACGAGAGGCGAGTGGGTTCCTGCGTCCGTAGAATCGGGGTTGATCCATGGAAGCAGATGGCACAATGCAGTATCTGGACAAGGGCAAGTTCAGATAAAGATCATCGAGTGGTGGGCTATGCAAAGTGTGTAACCTTTTATGCATGGCGACGAGGTACAGGTGTTAAAAGTGGGCGCACTCTAATGTGAGTCATTAACATATAAATACACCATCCATTTTGTGGATTCACTGCACATTGAATACACATCGACTAAACATCGAATATACATTCTTGTGTTTGTATTTCTTTCTACTCGCAGCAATGCCTGTTAAAAAGATTTCAAAGGATCTCAGCATGAGAATTAAGGAGATGTACACGAGCGGACACCGAAATGCAGATATCCAATGCTGGTTAGCGGCTTCTGGCCTCGTTGTGCCATCAATCACCGTGTGCTATCATGAACACGGAAAAAACAGACAACGCACGAGGACACCAATGGTAACTAACACGTAAGTATATTTATATAACTATATAATACAGTATATCTATCATTGTTTATATTGCTGCATATTAATAGAACAATATATTGTGTAGATCTACTGTATCTAATTTTATAGTTATTTCGGTATATTTATATAACAACAGTATATGTATATTTTTTATATTGCTGCATATTAATAGAACAATATATTGTGTACTGTACTGTAGATCTACTTATTCTAATTTTTTAGTTATTTTGGTATATTTATATAACAACAGTATATTTTTTGTTTATATTGCTGCATATTAATAGAACAATATATTGTGTACTGTAGATCTACTGTATCTAATTTTTTAGTTATTTCGGTATATTTATATAACAACAGTATATGTATATTTTTTATATTGCTGCATATTAATAGAACAATATATTGTGTACTGTACTGTAGATCAACTTATTCTAATTTTTTAGTTATTTTGGTATATTTACATAACAACAGTATATATATTGTTTATATTGCTGCATATTAATAGAACAATATATTGTGTACTGTAGATCTACTGTATCTAATATTTTAGTTATTTCGGTATATTTATATAACAACAGTATATGTATATTTTTTATATTGCTGCATATTAATCGAACAATATATTGTGTACTGTGATCTACTGTATCTAATTTTATAGTTATTTCGGTATATTTATATAACAACAGTATATGTATATTTTTTATATTGCTGCATATTAATAGAACAATATATTGTGTACTGTAGATCTACTGTATCTAATTTTATAGTTATTTCGGAATATTTATTTAACAACAGTATGTATATTTTTTATATTGCTGAATATTAATAGAACAATATATTGTGTACTGTAGATCTACTGTATCTAATTTTAAAGTTATTTTGGTATATTTATATAACAACAGTATATATATTGTTTATATTGCTGTATATTAATAGAACAATATCTCACTGTATACTATTTTTACACCAAATGATGTGCTGTGCTTGTGGCCTACTGCAATATAACTTACAGGATTGTTGTTTTTCTGTACATTGTAGAGAGATAACTCTTCTGGTCGACAAAATAAGTGAGGAGAATGATGAGAAGAGTGCATTAAGGGTCAAATACACTCTGCAGGAAAATCACAATCTGACTGTATGCGAGACCAGCATAAAGAAGATGAGACGCAGAATTGGATGGAAATATGGACGTGTGAGGTTAGTACTGGACAGTACAGGAGGTAAAAGTGTTGTTTAAGAAACTGTACTGTACCTCTAAAATTATTTATTCCTTGTCATTACAGGCCGTACCCCATGATAAGGGACGTTAACAAAATCAAAAGAGTGGTCCAGGCCCAGGCATGGATCGACAGTGGAGAAAGTTTCCAGGATTGCATCTTCACTGATGAGTCTACTGTATCGCTGGAGAGATTTGCCACCTTTGCATTCCACAAAAAAGGTCGCATATCTATGAAGCCGCGTCCAAAACACCCAGTGAAGATGCATGTGTGGGGTGCCATCTCTTGGCGTGGACCAGGATGCATTGTCATCTTTGAAGGTAAAATATATAAAATATAATTTAGCCTTATGCACTGTACTGTACTAGTGTGCAGTTTTTTGAGCACTTTTCTTTTCTTGTTATAGGAATCATGAATGAAGCTTTCTTCCAAGACAAAATTGTGCCTGAGATTGTGGAATACATCACACGCGAATTCCCGGATGGTCACCGTTTCCTACCAGGACAATGATCCAAAGCACACCGCGTCAACAACGCATATCCTTGAGCGCGGTATCAACTGGGTGAAGACACCAGCAGAGTAAGTGCGGTAACCGTGTCTTATTTTTCCCCACTGTTTTTACTGTGTACTGTATCTCTTAAACTAATTGTCCTTTTATTCTAATGACAGGTCGCCAGACTTCAATCCGATCGAAATGGTCTGGCATCAGCTGAAGGACCATATCCGAAAAGTCGTGAAACCCTCCAAAAAGGATGAGTTGGCGAAAGGCATACTGAGTTTTTGGAACGATGTACTCACCGTGGAAAGATGCAATAAATATATTGACCATATTGCGACTGTGTTGGCCATTGTGATCGAGCGTAATGGGCAAGCATCAGGAAGGTAGTATGGTATACTGAAGTACTGTAGTATTGTAAGTACAGTATGATACAGGTAAGTATGGCACAGATTTTTTCTTTCCTAGTAGTCAGAGTATACAGTAGTTCCAGTATAGACTAGTTTGACAGTACTACGGTAACTGCATACCATAGTCCAATATGGAGTAGCTATACAGTACACAATGCCATAATACACTATGCACCTACAGTACAGTAACTGCTCAATTTATTTATTTCCAGAGAGAGCAGCACCAGCCACCTGGTTCCAAACTATTTAACAGTAGTCACAGTATACATTAGTTCCAGTATAGACTAGTTTAACACAATGCCATAATACAGTATGTACATAACTGCACTAATTTTTTGTTTTCTTGTCTTGTCAGGAAAAAAGGATGGACTGGGAGAGAGGGGGGGTGTCGTGTACAGTGTGTGAACTGTTTGTACAGTTAAGTGTACAGTATCTAAACAGCAGTAATGATGTACACAAAATCTCTCCTCTCTCAATGAACTACTGTACTGTACACAGAATGATGAAATAAAAAAAAAAACAAGCGCAAATAATATCACAAATAAATCAAAAGTAACACAGATGATATACTATCCTTAATGAGTGCAGCTCCTGACGTAGAATTCAAACCAAATTCAATCAGCAAACGAAGGAGAAACAGGTGCGCAAATCACATCAGGACATGAAACAGAAATTGAAAACACAAAATAGTGCAATATTGTCTATTCCAACAAAATAGCTTCAATGCTGGAAGTTCTATAAAATTTGCACTCACGTGTTTAACGTGAAATGAAAGCGTTGTGGTTGTTCAAAGTTACCAACTTATATCTCCAGACAGGTACTCCAGATCCATATAGAGGGGGGGAAATCCATAAAAAAAAGGGGAAAACAAAATAGTATAAAACCGTTTTTAATTTTAAAAACACAAAGAATTTCACTTACATAAGTGCCTTTGTTTGAGAGCATTCAGACCACTCTGGGTCATAGGGTCAGACAAGATATTCACAGCTACAGCATCCGCTCCACGGCCGTCAAAGCAGGTACTGGGCTGATTAAGGTTGTCTTCCACTCCAGATGTCATCAACAAGGGCTCTTTAGTGATCACTGATATCACCCAACGCGCGTTTCCACTGCTAAGTCTTCATCAGGGGTTTATCTAACTTCCCTCTCTGTTTCCCTCCCTTAAATAGCCTCCCGCAATAATTTTCAAAATTTGCGGAGCGTCGTGATGTCATGCGACGCATCACGTGATGCACCGTCATGCAGCTATTTGCATATTCATATGTCAGTGCTCTACTAAGCTCCATGGCATACTTGCCAATCTTTGTCCCATATTAAACATACTAGTCCACCATCTTGTGGTTGGACTCGAAGACGTCCCGCGTGATGTCATCACGTCACGTTTTTCACGAGACACGTGACGCGTCATCACTTGTTCTTCAATGCCCAAAACTTTATAGAGCAATGACACAGTAATACTAGCAACTCACTGGTACAAGCTTGTGTGGATTTAGCAACACCATACGATAGGCTAGAATAACGAAACGTCATGAGTGACGTCATCGCGCATGATAACATTGCGCATTATTTAGATTTTTAAACATTTTTAATCAATTTAAACATGAATAATCAAAAGTAAGCGGCTAATACTTCCTCCCATACATCATAAATATTCATGAATGGCTATCAATGTTACAAACATGATGCCATACACCAATAATCACAGTATTATACAAAAAATACATGGCAAATAACAACATAATGGGCATATTTTATATGGAATTATAATAAAATATTAATCATTCATATCTCAACACCAGTGCATGTCAGATAATAAACAAGCACTAATGTTGGACAGGAATGATTACAAACAATATTAACCCTTCCTACACTTTTGCTGTTGGTGGGTCCAAAACGTAATACAGTATATCTAAAAATAAAAATATAATAGTTAGATACAAAAAACAGACATAAAAAGCACATATAAAAAAGGACAAAGTATATGACACAGTTCCCAGGAATTATTAGAGAGTAAAGGTACATCCTAAATATTAGGTCAAGAACGCATTTATGTCAAACTCGACATTTAAGCCTCTTGGTTGTAACGTTCTCAACCTATGAATCCAAAAGGATTCTCTCCTTGATAGAGACTGAATTCTGTTTCCGCCCCTCCAGTGGGCTGTCGTTTGTTCAATCCCCATATATTTGAGTCCGGCGGGGTCTGAATGGTGACACTTTTTAAAATGTAGAGACACATTGTGCGTTTCTAGCCCAATGCTAATATTGCGTATGTGCTCTAATATTCTCACCCGTAAAGGGCGGATAGTTCTTCCTACATACTGATAATTGCAGGGACAAGTCAAAAGATACACTACATATGTGCTTTTACAATTAACAAATCCCTTCATTTTTATAATTTAATTTGTATTAGTAGAAATAAAAGTATCCGTTTTGTCAACCCCAAATCTACAGGCCTTGCATTTATCACACTTGAAAAATCATTTTGGTTTTTCAGGTAACCATGTAGTTTTGTCATTACATAAGTCTTTTCTTAGGGCACTTGGAACTATATTATCTTTCAAGTTCCTTGCTTTTGTAAAGACCACCTGCGGAAATTCTGGAAGGTAGTCTTTCAAAATAGCATCTTGTATTAAGACGTGCCAGTGCTTACGGATTATATTCCGAATTTTACCTGATTCCCTATTAAATTGTGTAATAAAGGGTAGAAAATTATTACTTAGTTGTTTCTTTTTTGAAGTGCCCAGTAGACTTAATCTATCTTGATTTAAAGCTTTATTTTTTGCTTCTTGTATTAACATAGGGTCGTACTTTTTTTCTTTGAATCTATCTTCCAAAATTTTTGCCTGATCCTGAAAGGTGGCAACCTCTGTGCAGTTTCGTCTTATTCTTTGAAACTGTCCAAAGGGGACACCTCTCAGCCAGTTTTTATGATGGCAACTTGAATCAAGAATATAGCTGTTACAGTCTATATTCTTGAAATGGGTCTTGGTTTTGATATTCAGATCTTCTATATATACCAATAAATCTAGAAAAGGAATAGACAATGAGCTATGTGTCTCTGTGAATACTAAATTATAATTATTCACATTAAGATGAGCTAAGAATTCAAATAAAAGAGATTCCGCTCCATCCCATATAAAAATAATATCATCTATGTAGCGCCGCCATAGGACAAGGTTTGCGCCATAGGGGTTATGATTGTAAATAACCTCCTCCTCCCAGTTTCCCAGGAAGAGGTTAGCATAACTGGGCGCAAACCTCGTACCCATGGTGGTGCCACATATCTGCAGATAGAATTCGTCTTCAAACAAAAAGAAATTATGAGTAAGAATGTACTCTATACTTTCTATAATAAAATCTACCTGAATTTTATCCAATTTATTACTATTCATCAGTATAGTTTTGATTGCATTGCAACCTTGGGAATGATTGACCACTGTATATAATGAACATACATCTACAGTACATAATATGAATCCCTCTTTCCACTCAATATTTTGTAATAGATTGATAATATGTGTCGTATTTTTTAAATGTGATTTCAATTCAATTACATAATCCTGGAGGAATTGATCAATATACATAGATAGGTTGGATGTTGCCGACCCAATTCCCGAAATTATCGGTCTCCCTGGAGGTTTTATTGGATTTTTTTGTAATTTAGGTAGAAAATAAAAGATAGGAATTTTTGGAAACAAAATATTCAAAAATTTAAATTCCTGATCGTTTAATATTCCCTCATTTAAACCTTTATTAAGTAATATCCCCAATTCTTGTGCAAATATTTTAGAGGGTTTGTCATAAGATGTTTATACTGCACCGACACACTTTATTCGAGCAAATACCCAGTATGTACCTGGCAGAAACCTGGAATGCGCCGCTCCTCACCTCTGACAAGCCCCGTTGCGTTTGCCTTCCCAGCCTGGGTTCATGCCTGGCTGACGGGCGGCTAATCTGTTAAATGATAATGATAAGGATTTAATAGGCTGCAATGCTTCGCGTGTCTACCAGATGGCATAAATTCATGAATTGTAATGCAGTATATATATATATACTGTGCAGTATTGCAGCCAGCGGGAATAAAATGCTTAAATCCCTGCATGGAAAATACCTCAATGCACTCGGGCAGAAAACAGTCACAAACCTCAATACACCCGGGTATACCCGTATTCGTGGGACTAGCCAAGCTCGAATAAAGTGTGTCGCCAGTGTATGTAGTTTTATCACCCATGTATTTTTTGTATAATACTGTGATTATTGGTGTATGGCATCATGTTTGTAACATTGATAGCCTTTCATGAATATTTATGATGTATGGGAGGAAGTATTAGCCGCTTACTTTTGATTATTCATGTTTAAATTGTTTAAAAATGTTTAAAAATCTAAATAATGCGCAATGTTATCATGCGCGATGACGTCACTCATGACGTTTCGTTATTCTAGCCTATCGTATGATGTTGCTAAATCCACACTAGCTTGTACCTGTGAGTTGCTAGTATTACTGTGTCATTGCTCTATAAAGTTTTGGGCATTGAAGAACAAGTGATGACGCGTCACGTGTCGCGTGAAAAACGTGACGTGATGACGTCACGCGGGACATCTTCGAGTCCAACCACAAGATGGTGGACTAGTATGTTTAATATGGGACAAAGATTGGCAAGTATGCCACGGAGCTTAGTAGAGCACTGACATATGAATATGCAAATAGCTGCATGACGGTGCATCACGTGATGCGTCGCATGACGTCACGACGCTCCGCAAATTTTGGAGACTATTTAAGGGAGGGAAACAGAGAGGGAAGTTAGATAAGCCCTTGATGAAGACTTAGCAGTGGAAACGTGCGTTGGGTGATATCATTGATCACTAAAGAGCCCTTGTTGATGACATCTGGAGTGGAGGACTGTTACGCCGGTGCTGCCCGCAGACCAGACCCGTCCCCTGTGCTGAGGTGGGACGTAGGAATACACGCACCTGCAGCAAAGGGAGCGCGTCCGGAGTGTGGTGTTAGTGTTGCCAGGCCAGGTATAGTAAGGAAGACAATACTTGCCGGTACCGGTAGTAGAGGAGGAGTAGATATTGCCGTTGCCAAGATCAGGGATTGGAGAGTTGCGGATGGTCGAAGGTATAAGCCGTGTTACAGGGATGCCAGAAGTCACGAAGTCCAAGTAGAGCTGAAGTCGAGAGCCAGAGGGGGTAGTCGTCCAATCCGCATCAATACCAGAGGAGTCACTGAGAGAGTAGTCAAATGCTTCCATACAGAGCTCTGTAAGCTGGGAATGCATACACATAACGTCTGGGGCTGGCGTGCGTGTGTGCGTGGATTCGGTGACTGACGCGCGTATGCGCATGGGGTCAGAGACAGATGCACGTGTACGCATAGAGCGCGGAGCTGGGGACACACGCAGAGGCTGCGGTTCAACAGGCACCTCTTCGGTTGGTGCAATCCTGTGATGGCAAGGAGCCAGAGTGCCAGTGGCAGACAACGGAGGTATATGGGAATTGCGCTGCAGACCCTTGGACGCCTGAGTACCGACGGGAGGTGAGTAATGGTCGCGCTGACGGCGCTTAGACACCAGATTCCTTACAAGGACAACCTTAATCAGCCCAGTACCTGCTGTGACGGCCGTGGAGCGGATGCTGTAGCTGTGAATATCTTGTCTCACCCTATGTCTCAGGGTGGTCTGAATGCTCTCAATCAAAGGCACTTATGTAAGTGAAATACTTTGTGTTTTTAAAATTAAAAACGGTATTATACTATTTTGTTTTCCCCTTTTTTTATGGATTTCCCCTCCTCTATATGGATCTGGAGTACCTGTCTGGAGATATAAGTTGCTAACTTTGAACAACCACAACGTTTTTTGTACACAGAATGAGGAAGAAGATAAAGACGGAAAAAATTATAATACTATATATATATATATATATATTATATATTATTAATTAATATCATTATAAATATGCATTATGCATGTTTATCAACCGGCCCTCAATTTCCATCTGACAAAAGAACTTAATAAAGACTGCATTATTCATGATTATTTTTATATTTCTTTTTTTCGGTTCCTGATAAAATAAAATAAATATTTATTTACATTCTTGATAATCATAATCATTGACAACAACCCCCCCCACACACACACACCTACAGTACAGTACACCAAAGAAAAAGAATGAATGACAAAACAACATGAATCAGTTAATGGTTTTTTAACTCTCAATTCTCACAGTGCTGTGCAAATCAGATTTACATATCAAATTCGAGAAGGGATTTTCCAAAGTGTTACCGTAAACAAAGCCTCAAAGGGTTGGAAGGGGGGGGGAGGTTGGATGAGTCATGCGCAATAATCAGCTAGCTCCCATCTCAAAGAGGATTACACACAGGCGCAGTGTGGTGACGCTCAGCTAGGGACGGATTAAGAACACAATGGCAAGCGTCAGAAAATGAATGACTCTGTAGAGGTGTCTGTTGATAAGAGTTTCAAATCCTTGAGCGAGCCTTGTGTGTGTGCGTGGGGGAGGGTGTACAGGGTACAGCTGCATGAAGGATTAGCTGTGCAGCAGTTCAAAGAAATGACATAATTTCAAAAGGCAGGTCATCATAATAATTTGATCCCTACACCCCCAAATACAGTACATAAAAAGCACACAAATCAACCATGCGCAGTCAAACGCACAGGGTCGCAGTCAAAAGCTACAGCACAGATTGAATATCGTAATATCAAGATGGTTTTTGCAGGCTGGTGGAGATAGTAAAAATTAAAAATGAGGAGAAAAATAATTTTTTTTTTGGTCACTCATTCAAGCAAGCAGTCGTGAATTTACAAGCGCATGCACAGTAATAAACTAGCTCCCATCCCAAAAAGGATTACACGCAGGCGCATAGAGAGGTGATGCTCTGCTAGGGACGGATTAAAAACACAATGGCAAGCGTTTTATATTTATTTTTTTGTTCCTGATAAAATAAATATTTATTTACATTCATGATAATCATAATCTTTGACAACCCCCCCCCACACCTACAGTACACCAAAGAAAAGAATGAATGACAAAACAACATGAATCAGTTAATGTTTTTTTTAACTCTCAATTCTCACAATGCTGTGCAAATCAGATTTACATATCAAATTCGAGAAGGGATTTTTCCAAAGCGTTACCGTAAACAAAGCCTCAAAGGGTTGGAGGGGAGGGGGGGTTTGGGTGAGTCATGCTAATGCTAATCAGCTAGCTCCCATCTCAAAGAGGATTACACAAAGGCGCAGTGAGGTGACACTCGGCTATGGACGGATTAAGAACACAATGGCAAGCTTCAGAAAATAAATGACTCTGTAGAGGTGTCTGTCGATAAGTTTCAAATCCTTGAGCGAGCCTTGTGTGTGTGCGTGGGGGAGGGGGGTACAGGGTACAGCTGCATGAAGTTCAAAGAAAATGACATACTGTAATTTCAAAAGGCAGTTCATCATAATAATATGATCCCTACACCCCCAAATACAGTACATAAAAAGCACACAAATCAACCATGTGCAGTCAAACACACAGGGTCACAGTCAAAAACTACAGCACAGATTGAATATCGTAATATCAAGATGGTTTTTGCAGGCTTGTGGAGTAAATAAAAATAAAAATGAGGAGAAAAATATTTTTTTTTTTTTGGTCATTTACTCAAGCAAGCAGTGGTGGGTGAAGTTACAGGCACATGCGCAGTAATAATCTGCTGTCAAGCAGGAATGTGATTGAAACCAGAAATACACACGTTCAAAGGAATGGTGTGGGAGAGATGTACTGCATTGTAGAGAAGATAAGAAGTTGAAATACCCTGCAGTGCAGTTAATTATCCTGTGCAAGGGGAGAGCGCTGTATATGCCGAAATGTGACACTGTTACAGTACTGTACACGCCTATGCGTTTCAACAATTTTCAAATGAGACATACAGCACGCAAATGCATGTATACAGTAAATATGCAAATTTACAATTACTGCGCGCGCACACGCAGACTGTGTACTGACGTAGGTTGAACTGCTAAGGTATTAGACTTCCAAGACAACAGCTCGCGAACGCCCCATGAGTTTTTAGACGGTATTGCAGTATTGCAGACAGCGATAATAAAATGCTAATATCACGAGCGTTAAAATAACGCAATTCACTCCGGACCAAAAAAAAAAAAAAAACGCATCTGCCCGAGATTATCAGAGCGCCGTGGATCCAGCCGCATTAGGATAAAGGCGGCCGCCACTTTATCTGTTACTTTGGATGTTTTTCAATGATTTTTTAAAAATGTTTTTAATATGTTTCTTGCAGCAATGTTTGAAGTAGCCAAGTTTAAAGTAGCATGCAGTGCTGGAGTTTAAAAGGGAGGATCTTTAACCCTAACAGATGTCATCTTCTTCTCTTCTCAGGTAAATCCCATATTTGCATCCTGTCTCCAATTCACCCCTTGATGTGTGTATTTTAGCAAATGCATCTTGTAACGATCCTAGGTAAATCCCATATTACCTATCCATATTGGCCTGTCTCCAATTCACCCCTGGATGTGTCTCTTAATTAAATTCAGTATTTACACTTGGGCAGGAACACACCCTGTTTAGAAAAAACAGCGTCACCCCTGCTGAAATCACTCTCCTGGCTTCCTGTCAAATCCTGCATCTCACACTCAATTCTCCTCCTCACTTTTAAAGCTTTACACTCTTCTGCCCCTCCTTACATCACAGCCCTAATTTCTCGCTCTGCACCATCCCAGCTCATGCGTTCCGCTCAAGGATACCTTCTCTCTATCCCCTTTGTATCTAAAGCCCTCTCCCACCTTAAACCTTTCTCCCTGACTGCTCCACTCCTCTGGAATGCCTTTCCTCTTAATACACGACTAGCACCCTCACTAATTACCTTTAAAATCCACCTTAAGACACACTTGCTTAAAGAAGCATATGAGTAGCACCGTGGCTAATAATATACACATGATACATAAAGTTTGGCCCCCTGCAGATGCACTTATCAGAATGCCCTCCTACTTTTTCTGTACGTTCTTCCCACCAACCAATTAGATTGTTAGCTCCTCGGAGCAGGGACTCCTCTTCCGAAATGCTACTTTTATGTCTGAAGCACTTATTCCCATGATCTGTTATTTGTATTATTTGTTATTTATATGATTGTCATGTATATTACTACTGTGAAGAGCCATGCACATTAATGGTGCTATATAAATAAAGACTTGCATACATAAATACATGTTTGTATTAAGCAATTCATTATATGTAATATTACTTTATAAATTTCAACTTTATCAATTACACCCATATTTTCAACCAATTTCTGCTTGCAGAGGGGTTTAAATATTACACACCATCAGTACCATACTACACATTGGCTATAGTTATTGAGTACTTGCCTTTACCTACACTAAAGCTTTTGGGTTATGAAGGCTTATTATTGAGCTTTTCAATCTAAATCCTGCTCGGAATTTCCTGTGTGCTCTGACTGGAGTTGGGCGGTGACGTCATTCACGAGCACTCCAGACTCTGTGTCCCGATCAAGAGTGTGATTACATCTACATTCACCCAGTCCAGTGGTGCGAGAGGGTGCATGCTCCTGGGACCGGGATCAGAGCTATCCTTACTGTAGATGACGTCCACACTGCCACAGCGAATATACCGTCACATGCGTGTTCCATCACCAGCCAGCCTTTCCAGGTGACTATGCGAGGGTCCGTCTGCATTGGAGATCACTTCCTAATGTTTTTTTAAACAACACTGCGTATATTGATTGTTTATGTTGTCCGTGCATTCATTACCCCCTTTTTTACACCACTAAAATTATTTTTGATACTACCAATGAAAGTTTGCACTTTTCTCTTTTTTTATATCTACCCCTATGTGCTCATTTGCATGTCATTATTGCTGGCTTCAGTGGTAGCATTGTATGCTAAGGGATAATGGTGTAAGACAGGGTTGCAAATCTGCCTGAGATGTAAATGTGCTCACAAGTGGTATTTGTATTTGATGTATAATGTAATATCAAAGTGTAACATAGATAAAGGGCAGGTACTCTATACAATGTAATTGATATATTAATAAAGTGCTAACATATGGCCCTTATTTACTAAGTGGTGTTATGCCCTATGACTCATTCAATCTGGTCCATATAAATCAGTATTTCAGCTAATACCCCTAATTCCACAATGAAAAAGTAAAAGAACATTTTAAAGGTCAATGAACGTGTACACTCTGCTGTCATGTCAAATGAAAAGGGTTACAATCTTAATTAGCAAAAGGAGGAGGATTTCATAGCATAATGAATAAGATTTTTGTAAATGTTGCGTTTCTTTTTTGAAAGATAAGATAATCCCACACCTATCTACCACTTGCAGTAACATTGTGTTTATACAGTAAGCCGAGGGCACTGGCTGGAATAGGTAACATGATCTTACTGAGCAAACATTTAGTTAAAAATAGCACAGAATAGAGAAACGCCAGCACATTGTAATTTACTTACTAATGCAACTTTACTTCTCATCCATCCCCTGAGCTTAGATTAAGTGCCAAATAAAATCCTCTGCAGTGGTGTCCTAATTTCTTCTCTGTGACGCGTCATTAATGTGTTTTAAAATTAAATGTTACCTAAGGTAAGCAATTACAAATTGCGTGTGGTTATATGCACTGAGGTATGGGCTTCTTAGCCCACAGCTCATGAAAACGAATATATTCAAGCATGTCTTAGGAAACTGCTGTGCAGAAATAGACAATTCCCTGGGGAATAGTGAGGCAATGTTTAACAGTATGCCTTCTTCATTTTCCTACTGATAGATGAAATCTAGGACAGAGTGGAAAGTAAAAAACATATGCCCTCATTTTAATGCAGCACTCCCTTTTGTCTGCAAAAATATAGGATTGCTAAACTTTACAATAGGCTTCTGCCAGTATACAGTATGATGAAAATGGTAGAAATTCCTTTGTTAGACTTAAAGATCCCAATTAAGAGCAGCTGTCATCAAAAGAGAATGGGCACGGGAGGCGCATGCGCGAGGTTGAGGTGGATGGCAGCATAAGACTTGAGCTCCGTCCCTCACCTCCACTAAAACAGTAAAACAACCGCAAAAAACTTCCTTATTAAAGTATAAAATAACACAGGAATAAGGCGACAGTCACTGGGATGGCCCCGCAGAACCCCAAAAAGAAGAAGGAGGGAGATCTCTGCAAATACCTCGGCAGACCCAACTCATGGAGCGCCAGAGCAGAAAGCAGAAATGGCGTCAGAATCAACTGCTGGGTCGGTCTCGGATCGTGATGAGGATCCCCCAGAAGAGCCTGCATAGCTGCCAGTTCGCCGGTGCGATTTCGACCGACTATATCAGGACATGAAGGCACTGATACATGTCGAGATGCAGGACTTAAAGAATGAGCTACAAGGATTAGGAGAAAGAACCGGGGCCTTAGAAGAAAAGATGGCGGCCACCTCAAAACAAATGAAAAACTCGGACAAGCGAGTATCGTATATGCAGGCCCAAATAAATGAACTAATGGATAGGCAAGAAGACGCGGAGAACAGGGATCGCCGCAACAATATTAGAGTACGCGGCATCCCTGAGGCCATCACAGACGTGGAGGGGTTTGTCTCCAGGTGGCTGACGGCGCTGCTCCGTGACCTCCCCGAAGCTGAACTAGCAATGGACCGGTGCCACAGGGCCCTCAGAAGCCATCCCGCAGCAGCGGAGCAGCCACGCGATGTAATCGCCAGGCTGCACTATTTCAAGACCAGGGACGCGGTCTTCCAGAAAACAAAATCTGAGCGCTCCAGTCGGTTCGAAGAAATTGCACTGCAGCTGTTCCAGGACCTCTCCCTGGTCACTTTGGCTAGGAGGAGGAAGCTGCAGCCCGTCACCAAGACATTAACGGACCGGGCAATACGTTACAGATGGACCTTCCCATTTGGCCTGCTGGTCATTAAAAACGGGAAGGCCATCTCTATGAAAGAGATGGAGGAGAGTGAGGACTTCCTTAACAAACTTGGGGTGAAGGAGGGCTCGGCAAAAAGCCCCCAGAGAGACCAACCAGAGGAAGCAGAATGGCAGAGAGCCGGTCTGAACAGAACCAGCCGCGATCCTGCAGATCCGGAGGGGATCTGAGCAGAACACTAGATCCTGCATGCTGGATGCAAGTTTGTTTGGTCAAAGTTCATACGGTTCTGGAGCAAGTTGTCATTAAACCTTAAAGGAACTCCCTGAGACAAAACCCCCTGATGCTAACTAGTTCTGTGCCAAAAGAACGGGTCCCCGTACTTGCCTGGCCTGGAGAGGCCCACAACAGCCTTAAGAAGGAAAAAACACAATAAAAAGAACAGTTTCACAACAAACTCTTACCTGCTAATGGAATGGCGGCCGGCGGTGGAACGCACAACTGTCAAGATGGCGCTGCTGGACAAGTCAGACCACATGGCAACATCATGGAAGTGGAGCTTACCCCGGCGGGAGCGCAGGTGGGAGGACGTCCTCTTTCGCGGGCTCCGGCAGAGAAAATGGCGTCCCCCGGAAAGACGTCACAGGAAGTGGAGCGGTAGCCATCTTGGAGGGGGCATGTAAGCGGATCCGTGTGACGTCAGCAGGAGGCGACGAGAGCTCCCATGTTCCCGCGAGAGGAGGCAGTGAACTGAACGCACCCGGAAGCGCACAGCTCAGCGCCCAAGACGCGTGATGGGGCAAGACGAGGAGGCCCAATGGGTCCCGGAAAAGGGTCAGGGGGACGGGAAAATTAGCACAGGGAGAAGGATAAGATGAGGAAGGCGGAAGAGGGGAAGGTTAGGCTAAAATAACAAGGAGCGGGGAATAGAGAGAACTAACAACAGAGGTAGCTACCCCCCTATGAGCCCTGCATTGGAGGTGGGCGCACCGGGACATAGGCAATACCAGAGGGCATAGCTAGACAAAATAATGCACACAAGAGCACACAAGCGTATAAAGAGAAGAGTAATATAAGGCCTACAAGTAACGGGACATTCCATAACAGAATCTCAATAGCACGACAGGGAGGGGAAGGAAGAGATATTATTAAGGGGAGTCGAACACTTGCAAGTTCACAGTCTAAAGTTTAAGGTTTGAAGTTATGCTATTGAATGGTTGTTTTGCAGTAATGACTAGCTCATGTGAAAGAGGGGGGGGAGGGTGCTGCCCTCCGCACCTGCCTTGGACATGGGTCTCCACATGGGCACCGGGGGGAAACCCTCTGAGTGGCTCATGGAAGTCCCCACTGGACCAGCCATGAAGGGCGGTAGAGGAGGAGGGAGGGCCATCCGGGACTACGCCCAGGCCGAACGTCCAGGAGGGGCAGAGAAGGCGATTGGGGGAGAAGGATCTCGCCCATACGCCGGACATTCATTAAAGGTTCTTAAATGTGTTGTGGTGGGTGTTTTTATGTTCCCCCAGTGTGTATCCCTTTGTGTCTCCTTGTTGCAGTCAGGAAATGCGGAAAGCACTAGACGGAGCTCGGAGAAGAGACCCTCGTGCAGGGCGTACCCACACACCCAGAAAACCCAGAAAGCCCACTGACAAGCAAAGGTTTGGGTACCCACACATGAGTAGAGAGATTGTAATCCTTTCACATAATGTGAAGGGCTTTAATAGCCCAGGGAAGAGGAAACTAGCCATGATGGACTTTAAAAAGACTTACCCTGACATCCTTATGCTACAGGAGACACACTTCTCCAAAACTAGCTCCCCGAAGTATATAAACTACAGATACAAGACTTGGTTCTCAGCCTCAGCTAGCAAGAAAAAACGAGGAGTAGCTATTCTACTTCACAACCGCTGCCACTGGCGGTAAAGACCATCAAAAAAAGACAGGAACGGCCGATTTTTGATTGTTGTCGGGGAGATACGGGGTCAACCTATCACAATAGCAAATATATACGCCCCGAGCGACGACGCAGAAGCTTTCCTGGAGAAATTTTTCTCTGTACTCAGAAAAATAGCACAAGGTTGTGTGGTCCTCGGGGGGGACCTTAATCAGACTCTTGACCCGCTGTTAGATAGATGCACCCCAGGCGGTCATAGACGGTCAAAAGTTAGAATAACATGGAACAGAGGACTGAGAACCAATAATCTTCTAGATGTATGGCGCGAGCAACATCACAATGAAAAGGGTTTTACATTTTACTCTCACCCATACGACAGAAACAGTAGGATAGACTACCTCTTTGTGTCTAGCAGAATGGTTTCTCAGATCTCCCACTCGGGAATCCACTATATTTCGTGGTTGGATCACGCGCCGATTGAGCTGCGGTGCACAGACTTCAGAATTGACAGACTAGGCGCAAACTGGAAACTTAATGAGTTACTGTTAAAAATCCCCGAAATCTCACAAAAAGTGGGGGATAGAATCAGGGTATACTGTCAGGAGAACACGGGAAGTGTGGTTTCACAGTCCACCCTATGGGAAGCCCATAAGGCAACTTTGAGAGGAGAGCTCATAGGGATCGTGAGTAAACGAAAGAGGGAAAAGGACAAAAAGATTAATCAATTTAAAACAGAATTGGTGGTCCTGTCAACCCTTCACAAAGACAACAAAAATGCAACGACCCTTAAGGATTTGCTAGACACTAAAACTAAACTAAATTTACTGCTGGTCTCCCGTGCTGAGAAAGAGCTGTCATGGCCCAAGCGGAAATTTTATGAAAAGGCGAACAAACCAGATTCTCTACTTGCCAATAAGCTTAGAGACAGAAATCAAGTCTCTCAAATTCAGACAATTCCGACAGCACAAGGGGATCTCACTTCTTACCCTAAATTAATAGTAGAAGAATTCAAAACATACTATGAGACCCTATATGATGGAGCGAAAGTGGCCCACAATACAAACACGCAAGCTCAACTGAAGACATTCTTAAAAGAGGCCCAGCTACCTAAATTGACCAGAGAGGAGAGGGACGCACTACAGGCAGAATTCACTATAGAGGTGCTTCTTGAGGTAATTAAATCACTAAAAGCATCCAAAGCCCCCGGTCCGGATGGCTTTTCTAACCTATATTATAAAAAATTCCGCAATCTACTAGCTCCTTACCTCCTAAAGCTGTGTAATTCATTTCTGGACGGTGCCCCCATCCCGGGCTCGATGCTCCAAGCGTCTATCTCTGTGATCCACAAACAGGGGAAAGTCCCAGCGGATTGTAAAAGCTATAGACCCATCTCACTGATTAATTCAGACACTAAAAATGTTTCCAAACTACTGGCTAACCGCATTAACCAGGTGTTGCCGAAGTTGGTCCACCCCGATCAAGTTGGGTTCATATGTGGGAGACAGGCATCAGATAGCACCAGACGGATCATAGATTTAATCAATTTGGCACAAAAGAAACACATACCGTCTATGGTGTTTAGTCTGGACGCAGAAAAAGCATTCAATAGAATCGATTGGCCCTACTTGAGGGAGACGCTTGGGGAGTTCGGTCTGGGTGGGAGAATGATGGAGGCGATTCTCGCTCTGTACCAGGGACCGACGGCGAAGGTCAGGCACCAGGGCTTCCCATCGGGGGAATTCCTGATAAAGAGCGGCACCAGACAAGGATGTCCTCTATCTCCCCTTCTCTTTGTGCTATGCATTGAGCCCCTAGCGGCGCATATCTGCCTCAGCCCAAATATAGCAGGAATCCAAATTGGAGAGCAGTGATATGCACAGCCCTCACCTCTCTGCCAAATGTCTTCAGTATATTAGAGGAATTCAACGCGTTATCGGGGTTCAAAATTAATCAGGCAAAGTCAGAAGCCCTAAGCATAAACCTATCTAAAGTCACTGAAAAATTGATTACGGTGAACTTTAACTTTAAATGGCAAACCTCCTCCATTAAATACCTAGGGGTAAATATCATGAAACAATTTGGCGCCCTTTATAAAGCAAATTATCCCAGACTGATACGGACACTGAAGGAGGATCTCAGGAAGTGGGCAGGGTACAGTATATCCTGGATCGGCAGCATCCAGACTCTCAAAATGAATCTCCTCCCCAGAATTCTGTACCTATTTCAGACCCTACCGATCCCTAAAATCAGGGAAGACATCCTCCGGCTGCAGTCTGCAATGGTGAAATTCGTCTGGGGTAATAAAACACCCCGAATTAAAACCAGCACACTTATTCGGCCCACAACGAGAGGAGGGTTAGCGGTACCTTGCTTGTTATCGTATTTCAGAGCGGCCCAATTATCCCAAATTACCCTGTGGCACACCCACCCGAGTTTAAGGCGCTGGGTGGAACTGGAGACAGACTGCTGTGCCCCAGTGGCACTACAGGACTTAATATGGCTACCAAAATTGGTGCATAAAACCATAAGTAACCCGCTCTCTGCGGTAAGCAGATCGTTAACATTATGGGACAAGAGCAGATATAAATTTGCCCTTACAAGGCAACACTCCTTGATGACCCCAATTTTGGGAAACTCTGATTTCGCTCCGGGTCTGCAAAGTAAGGATTTTATAATGTGGAGACAGAAAGGCTACAGTCGGCTATTACACCTGGAGGGACGAATATCAATAAAACCTTTTGAGCAAATTAAATCTGAAAAAGCAGTACCAAATTCAGAATTCTTTAGATACCTCCAGTTAAGAGCATTCTATACTAAATTCCCAAATCACCCCAGGCGAACTAATTTCGAACAGCTCTGTTCCAGAGGGACAAAAATATAAAGAGCACTAAGAACAAAGCCACAAACCCCACCTAATAATTTTCAAGTGTTTGGAACATGTGACAAAACTGTGAAATATACATAAAATGTGAATACACATCTATCTATTACTACTGTATGTGAAAGCACATGTGATGGTAGGGGTAACCAGGCTACATAATAGAGATTAAGCGCTCTAGTTACCCCTTAAACCGTGGGGTGCCTGGTAGCTACATAAAGCACCATAAGTCAGGGACCAGGGATAATATATGTAGAAAATAGAGTGACCCCTGCTTTGTTCTGTTTTCGTTCCCTTGCCCTAGAACTAAGAGATTTCACGTGTGTCAGTTTTAGGGGGGTATTTGGGTAGAAATGCAATTATTTCGTTTGTAGGAGTTCGGGAGCGTAAATTATCGGTAGTCCTTTAGATCTCCCCGGCGAGGTTTGCCGGCACGCGGGGTGAATCACACCGGGGCAATCTAGTGTTCCCCAGACTCCTGGATTTCGAGCCAAAATTTCCCAAACCCATTTCCCTTATAAGTATAAGGTTCCCCAATGTGTATACTTTATTAAAATTTACTTTATAATGTTTTAAACATTTACTATAAGGCTCTATACAGATACAACTCGGAGGCGCTTCTCCCATTGGCTAAATTATATTTCCTACTCACCCGGCTTAGCACGCCTTCTCCTCTGACATCAGCCCAGAGACGAGCCACTGCTTCTATTGGCTGGTGGGGAAGAATTGCCATGCTCTGATTGGTTGTTCCTCCTTCCTCCATGCTGAACATAGCTCAGCAGAGGGTATGTAAGCCCCAGTCAGAGAACCAGACAATTTTGTGGCTTGAGTCGATGAAGCTAGGGCGGGCTTTTCAAAGTTGCTCTGTTCCAAATAGCAGAGCAACCAGCTTTGTTTTGAAGCTAGAAAAGTCTGCCCTGAAGTTACAGTTACTGTAATAATAATAGCATGTTCTTGTATAGCGCTGCTAGTTTTAAGTAGCGCTTTACAGAGACATTTTGCAGGCACAGGTCCCTGCCCCGTGGAGCTTAAAATCTATGTGTTTGGTGCCTGAGGCACAGGGAGCTAAAGTGACTTGCCCAAGGTCACAAGGAGCCGACACCAGGAATTGAACCAGGTTCCCCCGCTTCAAACTCAGTGCCAGTCAGTGTCGTTACTCAGTGAGCCACTCCTTCTCCTGTAACATCTCTCAGCACCGCACGGGTGGGTGCAATAAACATTTTATTTGAGAACGTGATTGAAACACCCTTAATACAATTGAAAGGTATCTAATGTGGTGGATTTGTAAACACGTAGCATTGTAAGTGACAACATTCCTTATTACTGATATTGTACTTTACTCCGGAATCTGGACCAGTCCTAGTTGTAAAAATAAAAATGTAAATGTCTCCTTTATCCAAATTGAAATTCCTTTTCTACCTAGAAATATATTTTTATTCTTCCACAACTGTAAATAAACACTAGGCCTGTCCTGACTCCAGCATGGTAAATACAGGTGTTTTAGCTGCTTACAATGTGACATTATACAGGAGGGAAGCAGCTTTAAACATTCTAAGACAGGTCAAACCATCCACATTAATCAGGAATACACGTGTCTGTCCAAGTTTGTGATATACCACCTTAAATGTGCATGTGGTCTTTTAATATGTGATGGAGATAACGCAGTTCATTAAGGATTGGATCCGCCAGCACAAGGCAGTGGTGCGTAGAAAGACGGTGAGGCACCGGGGGCACACTACTCTGTGCAGGCCACAATCCTTTTCAACTGCATTTCCAAGTCATTTATGGGATTCCAAGAATGAGGAGAGGAGGACCCAGATATAAATGGCTTCTACAAAAAGAGACCAATTGGATAAGAACACTGCATATGCTCATCCCTAATGGGATGAACAAGGAATTGGACCTTAGTTGTTTCCTTTAAATTGTATTGTAGCACACATTATGGTTTTGGATCCTCACAGCACATAATGAATAGAACTAATTTGTATCATTTGTCTTGATCATATTTGAGGTTCCTGCCTCCCTCCAACTTGGATACTCTATCAGCCTAGGTGACCTGTCTACCGACATCTTTATGTTTGTATTTCCCCCATGTGACTCGACTGGTTCCTCTCCCACCCCCTTCCATATGTGACTATATCCACATCATACTTAGAATCTATACCTGAGTTTCATCTCATTAGCAGATGTCTTGGGATACTGCACTTTAATCCATTTCCTTACTCATTCATACGGAGATCATTAGGATATTAGAGATTTGTCAATTCATGATTGACCAATACAGAATGCATGTGCATAACCCATGTGTATGACCCCACTATAATATTTCCCCAATTAAGAGTGGGACATCTCTGATTATATCACTTTATTCATAGGATCCAACAATAAATGCAATCAAGTGTACAGTATTTTTCCCTACTTAATCTCTCTTTTTCTTCCTCTACATATGGATATCTTGTGATATATATCTAATAGGGCTCCAGAGGGTTGATGTTGTTCCCCTGGTTCCCTTCCGGCTTTGCACAGAGGAGATACGCATGCCTCCCGGATTACAGCAACACACACTGATCAATGTTTATATGGATCACCATAGCAAGGACAAGTCCAGATCCATTGATAGGATTGCATTGGCATTTTAAGACTGATGCATTTAAAGTGATCATTTTAAGTTATAAAATATAGTTAGACTATAGTTTATATATTTACTTTTTTACATGCAAGACCAATAACCTCAGCTGATATGACATGGATCTAATTCTCTTCACTGTTATGTCCCCGATCTGCAAATCCTGTTTTAAAAGAATTACCCATCTGGCTTGTATTATTGATCTTTTGGTATGTCCCTGATCTGCAAGACCTGTTTTAAAAGAATTACCCACCCGGCTTGTATTATTGATCTTTTGGTATGTCCCAGATCTGCAAGTCCAGTTTTAAAAGAATTACCCACCCGGCTTGTACTATTGATCTTTTCGTATGTTTGGGGTGTGTTTTTTTTTGTCCTCTTAACTGTGTGCTGCTAATTGACCAACTGGAACAAGCTGATTTATTGGGGCGGGGGGAGGATCATGTGACTGCTTTAGATGTATAAAACTAACAACTCCCCTGCATTGGCAGGGATTGCATTGGCATTTTAAGAGTGATGCATTTAAAGTGATAATATATAGTTAGACTACAGTTTGACTAGAGTTGACTGGGGATTGGATCTACTGCAAACTCTTGTACACAAGACAACAAACGGTGAGCTTATATGACCACACTATGATCCAATGCTTGTTATCCTGCACACTTTAACCCCCCACCCTTTTCAACTTATTTCACAGCAGCCTCTCCCAACGCTGACTGCACACAACTACCTCCCACACTCA
Source organism: Ascaphus truei (assembly GCF_040206685.1). Taxonomy (NCBI): domain Eukaryota; kingdom Metazoa; phylum Chordata; class Amphibia; order Anura; family Ascaphidae; genus Ascaphus; species Ascaphus truei. The sequence goes on from NC_134484.1 coordinate 316,578,099, forward strand.
CTCAGCCCACTGCAAACCCTGAATAGACCCTAGCACTGAAATAAAGCAAAATATTTGACAAGGAAAAGGCACACCCCTGCTGTTTAGTCTTCACACACACACTTGTCTCACAACAACTCCATGCAGTATTACCTACCTCTGGCATAATGAACCTGGTATATACCTCAACTTTGTTCTTTCTCGTGGCCTCATTGAAATGTTACTCTCTCTATCCACTACAAACGCCTCCCTCCTGGCCCACACCCAACATCACCATACACCCTGGACTACTCAAAAGCCTTGCACTATCTACTGAATGTTGGTGAAGAACTCTAAAAACCAGCACACCAACCACCGCTTACTCTAATGGTAAACACCACAAATTTACAACTTGCAAACAACTACTCAAATTTCTACTCATACTATTACTCGCTTTAGCAGGTGATATTGAACCCAACCCAGGCCCTCCCTTTTCAACTCTGTCCCATACCTCTGAGAATACCCCCTTCAAATTCCAAAAACTGCTGCCAAACTGGATGAACTAAGAGCATGGTGCCTTATGCATAAACCCAAAGCCATTGTTCTCGCAGAAACATGGCTAACCCCTAAAACCCCTGATGCACATATTGCCATTCAGGGATACTCCATATCTAGGAAAGATACAGTAGGTGAAAGAGAGGAGAGGGGTGTTATTTTATATCGCAGACACCTTACAATTTACACTGTTAAATTTCCCCCAAGCCCACCCTCTTTTCAAATCCTAGTTGGATTTGCTTCCCCTTTTCTAAGCCCATCTTGCTTGCTGGCATCTACTGCCCCCCTAAAGCCCCTCTACAATCCCTGACTGATATCACCCAGTTTCTTGTCTCCATTTCGTCTCTGAATGAGAAGAGTGAGCTGCAACTTCTTGGGGATTTCATCTTCAATTGGCTTGACCCTAAAAACCATAAAATCCAGATACAAACCAAGTCGCTTAACCTATCACAACTCATTTCCCATCTCTTTGATAAAGTTCCTAACGAAACGAAACGCGTCAGAGCATGTGAATCTCTGTGATGTCCAGCACCAAGATTGAATAAATATTGATTTTATATTCGTCCATGGCTGAGTTCCTACGTATGCAGTGACCGCCGAGTTTTCTTCTATTAGTCTATTCTACGTCCACGGCTGGGGCACGCCAAGGATCCCCTGCACTACGGGGCAGACGCCACGATACCTCCTTCCCTTGCATCAGGGGGATATCTGGGATACGTGACGCGTCCTGTGTAACCCTCCCAGACTCACCAGGTTGGCGACGGCGATGACGTCATTCCGAAGCGCCGCACATGTGGAGCAAACGCCGGGAGTTCAACAGAGCGAGCAGTGAAGACACCAGGAGGGCTAAGGGCAGCAGGCACCGGTTGGCTTATCCGTGAGTACAGGAGGGGAGTTTCAAAAAAGCTTCTCATCCAGTCTCCTTACCAACCCCTGCACAAACGGGCCCCCCCCCCTAGGTTTTTCAAGTCTGCATCACTGTTGCTTCATTTATATACATAACGCCTTATATGCTGATTGCAGTGGGATCGCTTCTTTTACCTTCAAGTTTCAAAGCAACCAAGGTTATTACTTGACCCATATCCAGACATATACACTTTTCAGAGCACCGAACATCGTGGGGTTTACTCCCTTTATTCTATAACCATTCCTTGCTAGACTGGATTCTCTCCTCAAATTCCAGCAGAATCCAATCCTCTGGCATCCTTCTTGACATTTTCAGTGATCATGCAATAGTTTAATGTGTAAGGAAAATTAAACCACCCCAACCAAGCCCTAAAGTTCTCCTAACTAGAACATTTAGAAACTTTAACAAACAACAGTTTCTGGCTGACTATACCAACTGCCCTTGGCACAGAATTGATTTAATTCCCGACCCTGATTCTGCGCTCAACTATTTCCAATCCGAGTTCTTAAAACTCTGTGATACCCATACTACAGTACTCAGAATAAGGGTACTGGGGACTCACCTTCCATGGGTCACAACTGAACTTATAGCACTCTACCAGTTCAGGGATGCCTTGTGGAAAAGCTACAAAGTAACTGGCACTACCAAGGATCTCAATCACTACAGATGCATGCGGAACATGTGCACAAGGCAAACAAGGCATGCAAAAGCACAATATTATTCTGACAATCTCCACCAGACTACATCAAATCCAGCTATCTTCTGGAAGGTTATCAACAATATATTCCAGCCATCTAACCATCAACAACCAAGTAATATCACTAAAGGGGATATTACTCTGACAACCCCACTGATATTGCAAATGCATTCAATGATTACTTTGTGGGGTGTGCTACTAACTTATTAGCGAAACGCAACCCAAATCACAAACCTGAATCTCATCATGGGAGTACCCGTATACCCCACCCTCTCCCAACACTGCCCACAATTTTCAATTTGGCCCTGTATCTGTAGAGGAGATTACACAAGCGCTCCTCAAATTAAAACTAAGCAGCCAATGTGGACCTGACATATTACAATCTAGGTTCCTAAGACTTGGTGCCCCAGCCATTGCCAAACCAATTGCTTCCATAGTCAACTCTATCCTGTCTGCAGGCCATACCCCAAACACTCCATCGTAACTAACCTACTAAAAGTTTGCAATGAAATCCAGTGTGGAATGGAACAGGGACAACTCACTGGTGCAATATTCCTAGATTTTGCAAAGGCTTTTGATACTGTTGATCATGCTATCCTGCTTAACAAACTCCAGTGCTCTGGAATAGGGAGGCATGCATTAAACTGGTTTCAGTCCAACCTATGAGGTATGTCCCAACATGTGTCAATCTCAGGCTCTAACTCCAAACCCCTGGATATCACGTGTGGTGTCCCGCAAGGCTCTGTTCTGGGGCCCCTACTTTTCTCAGTGTTCATCAATGATCTTCCCACAGCTTGTAAGGAAGCTTCAATACACATGTATGCAGATGACACAATCCTATATGCACACAGCCATAGCCTCTCTGACCTTGAACACATACTTCAGTCTGACTTTTTGAGACTCGAAAACTGGATTTCCCAAAAACAAACAGTTTTTAAACACTTACAAGACTGTAACAATGGTATTTGGGACCAAGACTAAATTTTTAAAGCTTCCAGTGATGGAGGTCCAGATCAGAACCAACGCTAACACCACCCTAACTCCTGTTACTAGTTTTAAATACCTGGGCATATGGTTTGACTCCCACTTAACATTCGGGAAGCACATTGATACACTGACATCCAAAACCTATGCCAAACTAGGTGTTCTTTACAGGAACAAATCTTCCCTAAGTCTGCTTGTCAGAAAGTGTATCGCACAACAGATGTTAATGCCAATTATCGACAATGGAGACATAGTATATGGTTCAGCACCCCAAACTCACTTTAGCAAACTTGACACCCTCTATAATTCAATATGCTGTTTTGTTCTCCAATGCAACTACAACACACACCACTGCGAAATGCTCAAAGAACTAGATTGGTCATCACTTGAGTCTAGGCGCAAAGTTCACCTTTCCTGTCTTGCCTTTAAATACTTTCTGGGAAAGCTACCCATCTATCTGAACAAGCTCCTCATGCCTATCACATGCAGCACTTATCATCTGAGATCAGACTCCAAAAGACTGTTCATGGTCCCAAGGTTCAACAAAGTATCCGTACGCTCTTCCTTCTCTTACCGTGCACCCTAAAACTGGAACAACCTTCTGGAGACTCTCACATCCACCACCAGTTTAAGTTCTTTTAATCTGGTCTGTAACTGCTACATAAGCCTATAATATATATTTTCTTTAACTGGGCATGCAATGTCTTGTGTATATAATGTGTACCCTATTCATTTATGTAACTATATTTGTAACCATGTATTATTTGTCTTAGCTCTATGCCCAGGACATACTTGAAAACGAGAGGTAACTCTCAACGTATTACTTCCTGGTAAAACATTTTATAAATAAAAAAATAAATAAAAATCAATACATCGGTGTGGGCGGACGTCACAGAGGTGCCGACTTAAGAAGCACCCCCGGAGCTCCCTACCACAGGAGTCGCGTATGGAGGCACAGAGACACAATAAGCAGCTTAGAGCCATCGGATGCTTTTTCAATTATGCACACTCAAGGAAGTACTACTGGTCAATTTTTTATATGCAATGGCCAGAAGAATGGTTGAAAGAGCCCAAAACATTTTCTTCCCCCGCCCCTCCCCCACTGCATCATGCTGGTTGGTGGAGATGTTTTTAATTTAGTGACTTTAAAGCAATACTACAGTTGACTATGGATTTTTGCATACTGTTTTCTGCCACAGACATGGCTACTACTCTTTGCACTTTTATGACATTCGTGAGCCATATATATATTTGCTGAAATTGCGTTACTTACTTTGTGTCATACTGTATATATATTATATTGAACTTTTGTTCTATCACGCAAGTGCCATGGTGGAAGATGCTTTATTATAGTGTCATACAGTAAGTTGTTTTCTAATCTGATTTACATATACTCTTACTGTGGCTGTTCTAGGATATAAATCGAAGCAGATTGACTAGTTCTTTCTAAGAATTATTTTTCTAGCAAATAAAGCCCTGTAACGGTCAGCTTTACAGGCTGTAGGACTCTGCTACTAAGCCCTTCGACCATTGGACGCGATTCTAAAACCATGAGTACTTTCCCTCCTGACCGCCAGCCTCTGAGACTGACTGACTGACCAGATTACATGATACTCTGTTGCTGTTATCAAACATTTAATGTAAATAATTTCAAACAAAAATAAAAAAATATCCCAAGGAAAGCACTCTGGTATACAAGAAAAATGACAGACAATATTACCTAAACTATTGTTTTATTTAGCTCTTGTAAAGAAGTCATTATATGCACTTATTAACTATTGTTGTACTTTAACTCATCTGATAATAAACAGACTTATCCCCTCTTCACTGGTATGTACATAGGCACATAGTGACGTTTTACAAAACACCTAATGTTCCATTTACTTGATTGCGTCAGAAAGGGCCATGTTACTACGCAGTCTTCTGTCATAAGATTACTTCCAACACTGGAAGACACCTTGCAGACCATTCAAGTCAAGAAGCTGTAGATGTCATCCAGCATTGGAAGGTGTCTTCTTGTGGCAGAAGACTGCTTAGTAAATATCAACCAAAATGTCATCTGACACTGCAAGGTGTCTTACGTCATAACACTACTTAGTAAATATGAGCCTTAATTCACTTGACTATATTGCCTTATGTCATGATGCAGTTTTATAATTAATTTGCTTTTATTTTCCTGGTTAGAACAATACACAAAATAAATAAAACGATCATGAACCATATGAAAATTCAGTAACATCAATGTCAGTCTGGAATGGAAAGCTTACTATACTGATACTGAGGGATGTTGGAAAAGTTCAAGATTATTTGGGAAGAATACAGTAGATCAGATATTATAAGAAAGCATAGAAGAATCCTTCGTATACAGTATGTAGCACCCCTTTTCTGGGTATTCCCACGTTGCTGGGAAAAGGTGTACATGGTGCTCACATGTTGATAAATATGATACCCCTTGAAGAAGTTCTAACGGACGAAACGCGTAGGGTGATACAACAAGTGGTGGAGTGTGCTGAGCAGCGTTACAGTGGAGGACTGACCAAGAAATTTGGATTCCCCTGATTGGATTCCCCTGTGGACAGCCACCATGAGGATCCTCAGAGAGAAGAAGTTCTTTTGGACTTTCCATCACTCCATGACCCAGGATGGTCCCACTGCCAACTCTGCTTGTGAATGTTACTGTTTTTTAGCTTCATTTTATTTGCAGTTTTCAATGGGATACAGAAAATAAAAAAAGGAATATTCAGGACCACATCAAGCAGTATTCATATTACATTAAGTACAGGCCAATCTAGCCAGACTTTCTGTCAAATTTGAACAGTATTGATGGGGTCAAATCCACAACACTTTTTACTACTAACACATTTAAAGAATAAACATACCAGACAAATACATAGGGAAAGGGGGAAGGGGGCCGGGGGGGAAGGGAATTCCTTGAATTCTTAACATGTCAGTTCTCCAGTACCCATGTTCTGAAATGCTCTATTTGAGGCTTTGTGCGCTCGGCTTCGGAGGGAGCAGTTGTTCCTCTCTTTATAAAGCATAACTCTTTATTATACCTTTGTCCCCCTTCTCCTGCAAACCAGGGATCCCAGACTTGGGAAAACCTATGGCAGTTCTCTCTTAGGAATGCAGTGAGTTGCTCCATAACAGAGATATGCCATATCCTACGTTTAACAATGGCCAGAGAGGGAGCCTCTTGTTTTGTCCAAGACATCGTGATACAGCATCTCGTGGCTGACATAATATGGGCGATCAACTTTGCTGAGGCTCGCGGGATATCTGGAATTGGCCTTCCTAAGAGGGCAACCCATGGGTTTGGTTTCAACTTCACGTTTATCAGCCTATTGATCAGTTGAAAGACAAGCTTCCAGAGGGGACCAGTTTTGGGCATCTCCACCAAATATGTAACATTGATCCGTTTTGTCCGCAGCCTCTAAAACAGGATGGCGAGTGATTGTTAATATCGCGTGGAGCCTATCCGGAGTCATATACCAGCGATATAGTAATTTGTAGGAGTTCTCTTTTAACGTTGTGCATATTGAGCTTTTTGCGGCAGCTTCCCATATATCTGCCCAGTCTCCTACCTCGAGGACCTCTCCTATTTGGGATCTCACTGTCTCCAACCTTGGTGTCCCAGTGACAGTCTCTCCCACCCAAGGATACCATGTGTCCGCCCACTATTCTAGCTCCGGTGAGGCCCTTGAAGAGTTGGGATTAGCGCTACCACTTGAACAAATCGGATGATGCCCTTGTACCTTTTTGAAGCTTGTGAGCAGTGGCTTGATTCCCTGGGGAGACAGGCTAATTGTCCCCTACATCCTCACAATTGGCCTGCAGCACGGTGTCCTGGAATCGTGCTTTGAATCTCCCAGAATGCAGTCACAGTCTGTGAAACCCCTATAGGAACTAACATTATACAGATTACCTGTATTGGGATGACCTACGCTTGGGATAGCCTAACTTCACCTCCAGTGCATCCTATCCCTTTTCCTCCTAGACAGGAACTGCTTCTTGACTTGAAACACATCTGGAACCAGTCACAAGGTGTAGCGTGTGCACACCACAAACAAGACAGGACCGCGAGGCTGAGGTGGGGATGTCGGTAGTCACCGACCTACAACCGAGCGGCCACGTCGGGTGTGCAGAGTGATAGTCATGTAGCTGGGTCAGGGTAGGAGAAGTCAGATTGGTTGAGGTACTTGCCATGATCTAGGTTTGGAGAGATCAGATTGTCGTTGTGCGGTGCCGGGGTCCAGAGGTATAGAATGTAGAACAGTTGTGTCCAGAGCCGTGGTGCAGGGGTCAGAGAAGGCAGGAGTCCGTGTGCAAACTGAGGTAAAAAATACAAGAAGTGAACAAGACAAAGGCAGGGCCGCAGGAAGCTTGACGTAAGCACAAGTCACTAGAACAGAGTTTATGTTCAGCCAGTTTGCAAGAGGACTGACTGAGCCTATAAGGAACAAGCAGTCAATGGAGAAGCTTTCTGTGTGTAGCTATCGTGCGCCCTGCATTGCCCAAGTCATCATGGGAATGGAGCCTGGAGACGGTCCCTTCGGTGTTTCCCTTCCAACAGCGTGGTGCCTGCGCACAGGTTGCGGTTGACTCACGTCACACGTGGCGCTGCGAGGTAAGTCATGGGGCGGGGCCTAAGCCCGATCCTGGCCCAAGGGCTTTAACCATAACCAAGATGGCAACCGCAGCTACTATGCGTTACAGAGGGGGAGTGGAATGACTAGAAGGTCATAATGTGTGCACCTTGCACTATACTAATGTGAAAGGAGGAAAAAACCTAAATGATATAACCTGTGTGATATAGGAACAAAAAACTGCAATAAAGTGTATAAGTGGTGCTGGCAGGGAAAAGGTTAATGTTGATCAAAAAGATAAAGAAAAGCTCCCTGTACGCCGCACTAGAGATCACCTATATCTATGTTAAAACTTAATATTTATTAGTAAACAGTTAAAATTTGTTTATTGCAGCAGTAATGTGAACCAAAGTAATTAAAATAATGAAATAAAAACGGAGAGGTGAACTGTGTACCTAATAGAAATGACAGTGTAGAACAAAAACCACTATTGTCAATTAGAGTGTCCCACCACTATGCGTTACTGCAAGACTCACAGAGGTAAGAATGGGAATCCCTGCCACATACAATAATATGACACAAGCTTGGGTCCTCAATATTATCATACAATTTTTTCAGTGTAATTTAAAATTACATGTTTTAACTTAAACGTAATAAACGTTTTAGATAATTACTTTAGATTCTCTTTTTATTGTGAAGTATACTGTTATGTACCTATATTTTATTGGTCTTTTATTACGGTACACCTTGTATTTGTTTTTACAAATCTTTAATAATAAAAAATATTCTGGGAAAAAAGAAAGGTTATCATAGAATAATAGGCTGTCACATGAAACATTGCTGAACTAATGAAAATTAAATACAGTACAGTACATGTTAAAATATATGTCTCAGCATGTACAAATAATATAAGCACATGTGCTTCCTGTGAAATGCAGAATTACAAATCACAAATATATTGAAATAAGACATAATAAATGGCTTGGATTCTTGTTTTGACTTCTGCCATAGGATTTTCAGTTACAGACATGGCCTCAGAGAAAAGATGTGCTTGCAATATCATTGACTTCCATACAATGAAGGACAACCAGGTTATTTGAAATCTATGATAACTTAATACATTTTCAGAAGCTCATTTATATCTTCCATGAATATGTATGAGTCATTAAATGATATTACTATGCAAAGATAGCAAACCTTACACATATACAATCAAAAATGTTAGAACTAGAATCAGAAAAAAAAATCTTCGTTAAAACAAAGGTTGCAGACATGTAATAATTAACCTTAAAAGTCAAGAATATAAAAAGAAAATGGCTATTAATTTCCACAATAAATAAATTGTCTAATTGGAAAATATTTACAGAAATAGTGTTTTGCCCTTTTAAATCAGCACAATATGGTAGTGGTTTGAGGGTTGAAAAGGAATTTATGGACAGATCAGAATGTTTTGTTTATTTATCTTGATATAACCTGTTTAGCCTTTCTCTTTTCCAACCATGTATTTAAAATAATCTGAGGTATTACTTAAAGTTATTAATAGAAAAAACTAAGGAGAAGAATACAGCTCCTCTCCCTCTAAGACCTGAATCACTGATCACCCCTGATTGGTAGTCAGTGGGCAGAGGAGGACCTTCCCCAACATAACTACCCCCCTCCCACTGATCACCCCCATACCCTCCCTACCTGTTTTGATGATCTGTCATATCTCATTTGGCGATATCTACTTTGCTGGTGCATGTGGGTACCTCTCCTGGTCTCAGGCCAGACCAGGACAATCTGGAGATGGTGGATCCGCAGGACCGCACTGTGAGCCCACGTAAAATTGTCCTGTACTCCAACGTTAGTATGGACCGTCCCCTTCAACTCATAAGACCCTCCGGAGGCCACAACCCTCTAAGGTGCTGCTATAGGAAAAGAACGAGCGCTCGGAGGAGAAGTAAACTGGGTCAGACACGAATGCTTTGTCAATTACTTCACTCTGTTTATTTTTAGGTACAATCAGATTTATATACACAAGCGAGGGTGCAAAAGCCTACTTCCCGATTTTGACATTACGTTATTTATCTGAAAAAAGTCACAATACTTTGTCCTTGACCGAAGCCATATATCCTTACTTGAAAATGCTGAGAACGCACACATGTTGAGCTTGCATACGTGGCTTCCTGCTTTTAATGAGGGACTCTTTATCTGCCTAAGTTCTGAGAATTCAGCCAACATAATTTGGATTAAAAGGCAGTAAACAACAAGATGGCTGCATTAGTATAAAATGGCTATATCAGACAAAATGGAATCCCCCCATTGAAATATACATTATCATGGGGTCTACGGAATCTTCTCTCTCTCCTAGCTGGATGCGTCCGCCTCTTGAGCGAGCTCTAACTGGAGCATCTCCCTTAAAGTCAATAGGAGCCTGTTGTCTGGTCCCAGACCGCAGGCCGCATGTCACTGCGTGGCGTCTGGTCACCGTGTACTAATGCTGCCATGTGCTAAGGGGAGTGTCCTAATCTGGAGGCCTTCTCTACAGCACAACAATCTATCAGGGCTCATGGACCTAGCTCGGGCCTCTAGGGGAGATCTAGCATAGTTCAGGGGCTACTGGCACCCTGAAAACATCCTCACCACTTTCCGTACTGCTCCCAACATGCTTGGTCCCTCTGTTCACGCCAAATAAACTCCTGTTCCTGGCATGGATCCCCCCAGCCCTATTGGCTCTCCTGACCCACATGATAGGCTCCCCAAAAGGATCCAGGGATGTGTAGTCCCTTGCAGAGCCTCTATCATGGCTGCCGCAACTCTCTTGCTACTGCATATGTCTTCTATATAGCATGCGCAAGATCTAAGATGGCGGCACCCGCATGCAGGGTACGCCGCAGAGCTCTTGCGCTCCGATTGATAGTCTGCAGCCTCCCCCGCCACAGAGGTAAGAGGGGGAGCTCGGCTATACATGTGTTAAGTGGATGCGTTGTATGCCCTACATATTGGGGTCCACAACTACTGTACAGTACAAGATATCAAATTGATAACAAAATTAGTCAAACAACTAATGAATCATTTGACTCTAAGAGTTTCACAACTCGAAAAAAGACAACATTCTACTTAGTTAATAAATGTTTTCACATAATTAATCTTTTTGTATCAGAACTATGATTACCAAAACCAAGATCCCTCACTGTTCACCTGTTTCAACCTACTAGGTGTGAGCATGCTTTTGATATTTCTAGATTTTTTAGATTTTCTAAAAACCACTGGCACCCTTTTCGATAAATTTGGACTTCCAAATGAATCACGTCCAAGTATACTGCAATGTCTTTTCAAAATCTTTGTCATCTTATTAGTTGAAACTTGTTATAAACATAGGAAATCTACAGTTGGAACTTTTTGCACTACTGTCTTCATTTTCTTAGGATATACAGTAATCTATGTTGAACGTCTTTTGTTTTTGTTTTAGATTAAGCTAACAACATTTTTCTGTTTTAGGATTTAACCTTTTCAAGTGAATCAGTAATTATTTTATACTATACCCTTGCGTATTAAATCTTGCTTTTAGGATATTAGATTGTTTGAAGAAATAGAACAGTTTCTTCTAAAGCAAAGGTATATTACTGAGCTGTTTTTGTGATGATTACTCCCTGCATGGAGATATTGTTCAAGAATACCGACTTGAAATTAATATCTTTTTTAATATTATAGTCCTCATCAACTGAAAATAACTAATCTAAAAATATAATAAAGACAATGAATGGAATAAGTAAATAATAAAGGTAATTTTGATTGAAAAATGAGCTTGTGTTTGCCAATTCACTCTTGTCTTCATCCCATATAATAAGGATGTAATCTAAAAAATAGCCATAGTAGACCAGACCTTCCCCAGCCTGTCACTATTCCAGATGCTTCTTCATAGATGCTTCCAGATGTGGAGGTGGCCTGGTTCAGTTGGTGCACCTTCCAACATCTGCTGCGATAGTTAAGCTCTCAGGGAGTGTTACAGCTGGCTTTACTCCAAATGGTATAAAAGCATAGCCTAGCTGAAAACCTAGGGCAGGGGACACCTCCCATGACTATAGAACAGTTCATCTCCCTAGCAGAGCACCGTTGTCAAATCATTACTGTTAGGGTGAGTAGGGAGATGGTTGGTAAAAGAAAATAAATAATGGTTCATGTTTTATTGTTTATGTTTCTGTGGAGAAAGGAGAAAAAGTGTTATAATAATTTTTTGCTTTATTTTATATTGTTATATATAAAAGGAGCTTTCAACTGCACTAGTTTAAATCCTGTACTGTCCAGGTTGATACATATACTGTGTAGTATATGTGACTGTGTAATTTAACTATCTATTGTGCCATGATTGACAAAGATCATTCCATTCCCTGTAAGACAAGTTTACATACTTGGGCTTGCGAATAAGGAAGTGAGTGGTAGGAGTGGGGACATAGGAACCCTTTCCTTAACAATGTAGCTTACAGACTTCGGCTACCTTCAAGATACGTTGTTAGGTATAGGTGTCAAACTGCACCCGATATCCCATTGGTTCACTGACAGACTTGTGTGCATGCCAGCGAAGGGGTAATTGTGAACAGGAGTTCCCACAGATTTTATTTTAAGTGTAATCAAGTCTACCCATGTTTCAAATAGCAAGCCCTTTAGTTGTCTCTTAAGTTAATTAGGAAAACTAAGGAGTCATAATAGGCGAGCAGAAGTATCTGAGCTAGTGGCTGTAGATGAATGCCAAAGGAGTACTGATGAGCTGATGACCTAAAGCCCTGTAACGGTCAGCTTTACAGGCTGTAGGACTCTGCTACTAAGCCCTTCGACCATTGGACGCGATTCTAAAACCATGAGTACTTTCCCTCCTGACCGCCAGCTCCTGAGAGTGACTGACTGACCAGATTACATGATACTCTGTTGCTGTTATCAAACATTTAATGTAAATAATTTCAAACAAAAATAAAAAAATATCCCAAGGAAAGCACTCTGGTATACAAAAAAAATGACAGACAATATTACCTAAACTATTGTTTTATTTAGCTCTTGTAAAGAAGTCATTATATGCACTTATTAACTATAGTTGTACTGTAACTCATCTGACAATAAACAGACTTATCCCCTCTTCACTGGTATGTACATAGGCACATAGTGACGTTTTACAAATCTGAGCGCCTTTCGGCACTCAAAAACACCTAATGGTCCATTTACTTGATTGCGTCAGAAAGGGCCATGTTACTACGCAGTCTTCTGTCATAAGATTACTTCCAACACTGGAAGACACCTTGCAGACCATTCAAGTCAAGAAGCTGTAGTCAATACTGCTTAGTAAATATCAGTCAAAATGTCTTCTGACACTGCAAGGTGTCTTATGTCATAACACTACTTAGTAAAAATAAGCCATAATTCACTTACGCTATGCTTATTGACGATATTTCCTTATGTCATGATGCAGTTTTAGAATTAATTCTGCTTTTATTTTCCTGGTTAGAACAATACACAAAATAAATCAAACGATCATGAACCATATGAAAATTCAGTCACATCAATGTCAGTCTGGAATGGAAAGCTTACTACTGTATACTGATACTGAGGGATGTTGGAAAAGTTCAAGATTATTTGGGAAGAATAGATCAGATATTATAAGAAAGCATAGAACAATCCTTCGTATACAGTATGTAGCACCCCGTTTCTGGGTATTCCCACGTTGCCGGGAAAAGGTGTACCTGGTGCTCACATGTTGATACATATGATGCCCCTTGAAGAAGTTCTAACGGACGAAACGTGTAGGGTGATACAACAAGTGGAGGAGTGTGCTGAGCAGTGTTACAGTGGAGGACTGACCAAGAAATTTGGATTCCCCTGATTTGGTGACCTGCTGTGGACAGCCACCATGAGGATCCTCAGAGAGAAGAAGTTCTTTTGGACTTTCCATCACTCCATGACCCAGGATGGTCCCACTGCCAACTCTGCTTGTGAATGTTACTGTTTTTTAACTTCATTTTATTTGCAGTTTTCAATGGGATACAGAAAATAAAAAAGGGAACATTCAGGACCACATCAAGCAGTATTCATATTACATTAAGTACAGGCCAATCTAGCCAGACTTTCTGTCAAATTTGAACAGTATTGATGGGGTCAAATCAACAACACTTATTACTACTAACACATTTAAAGAATAAACATACCAGACAAATACATAGGGAAAGGGAAAGGGGGGCGGGGGGGGGGAGGGAATTCCTTGAATTCTTAACATGTCAGTTCTCCAGTACCCATGTTCTATAGGAAATTCTCTATTTCAGGCTTTGTGCGCTCGGCTTCGGAGGGAGCAATTGTTCCTCTCTATATAAAGCATAACTCTTTATTGTCCCTTTGTCCCCCTTCTCCTGCAAACCAGGGATCCCAGACTTGGGAAAACCTATGGCAGTTCTCTCTTAGGAATGCAGTGAGTTGCTCCATAACAGAGATTGCCATATCCTACGTTTAACCATGGTCAGAGAGGGAGCCTCTTGTTTTGTCCAAGACGCCGCGATACAGCATCTCGTGGCTGACATAATATGGGCGATCAACTTGGCTGAGGCTCGTGGGTGTGGAAGTTGTGAATAAAAAACACAAGTCTGAGGATCATTGCAGAATGACAAATAAGTTTATTGCTTTTTTGCGGTGCACACGCAGAGGAGAGTTTCAAAATAAAACCCTTCCTCGACATGGTGGCAAACAGGCCTTATTTATACACAAAATACTAAACCCACGCCACCTATACAAGGTTGCGTGTCGTCACTATGTAAACAAAATATGAACATGAACACATTGGGTTAAAGCATTATTATGGGATGCCTAAATGAAATGATTCAGCTAATATTCTTTATACAAGCCAGTGACTTTTACTCTACATATAGAACTCATGGCCCCCCCACCTTCGGAATGAGACACTGTGCCTATCAGTCTCGTATTTTCAGAACATTGGCACATTGCTCTTGTTCTCAAGGTTTTTGGCTTAGCTGAACCGCTCAATATCAATTGGAACTTCAGAAGAAAAAAAATGTATTTTAAACTAACGTTCATACCAACTTTCATACAGACAATAGACAATATCAGGCACCTAAGATGGATGCTGACTCAAAATGGTTGCTTAGATCCCAGTGCTGTTATGTCAGACCCCCCAAATTCTCACTTTGTCACTCCCTCCTTTTTTTATTCTTAAAACATAGCTTTTGAGAATTAAGATTATGATGATAGTCCAGGGATAACTCAGAGGACAAGGGTGCGTGCCCTTCACTGTCATAGTCTCGTAAGGCGCTGCGGCCAATATGTCTTTTGATGAATAACTGTGGTCGGCATCTTCTTTCTTCAAGGGACTGCTGTTTCTGGCATCTGTAAAGAGTGGCATCAGATTGGGGGAGGGGGTCGCACACTTGTGGATCATATTTCTGCAACACGTGACTCACAAATATATGACAACAAGTAACACCCCCAAACACACCAAAACATTCAAAAAATTTGCTCCAAGTGATTTAAGCCATTCACCTAACCCCAGAGGGTCCCATTCCATCCCATCTTCCTTTCTAAGCCCCTTTTGAATCCCTTGTATTTTATCTAGTTCATGCTGCACATTGCTATCTGATCTGGAATAAAAACACAACATTGTTCCTCAATTAGGACATATACCCCTCCTTTTGAAGCTAAAACATAGTCTAGAGCAATTCTGTTTTGTAAGGCCATAAGCCTAATCTGAACATGTTCTTGGTTTAATGATGAAATTAAAAACTGCAAAATTAAGGCTACATCCTTCCTGTAAATTGTTATCTGACTAAACAAACATTTTTACACAGGTTTCATTGGTTGGTGGAGACACTTGACCCAGAAATTGATTCTTATTCCTAGTGTGTGATACACCCTTTACAGAGGTTCCCTTAAAAAATTGGAAAAATACAGAAATTATACACATAATACTAAAAACCTTATTTTATACAAGCAACCTTTCTTTGGATATGCAGTTGCTAGATAAAGGAAATGGCATCTATCTCTATCATTATATATTTTCAGAATCATCACAACATTCTATTACTGAGAATTGAGGGGGTTTGGTATCTGTGGAAGCGAAATGCATGATCCTCACCCCTGCACGCATTATATACATCATTCACTCAGAATATCAGAGCAGACGATGTCTGCGATGTGTCAAAATGGCTGACTTATGATCCTTTCCTTGTGGCTGACACACACTCCTGGGTGACCCCCTCCTTTCGGTGGAGGTGCAACACACTTCTGGATCAAAGTTTTGCTGCACATGACACATACATAGAGAGTGATGAGTACTGCCAAAACACATACAAGAGCTTTCACAAGCCACGCTTCCAGGAAACCAATCCTCCCATCAAGGCTCAATTGTACATACACCTTAAATTTCTAACTTAAACACCCTCTAAAGAATAAAAATATTGAGTCTCTGAAAAAATGAAATGTTCTGATAAAACCGGGCCTTAGCCTGGTGTCTTATTTTCCTCGTTGGTTAACGGTTAGAGTTTTGACTCGGCAAGACTTTAACTTGATGCGGCTGTGCTTTAGGTGACTTTGGTCTTTTGTGGCGCTGGAACGTTTGGTGGAGCTGGAACGAGCTTTACGTGCTTTGGGTCCAGGGAAAGAACTCTGCCACTTTAATTGCTGTATTGGTGGTTACTTTAGGCCTTTTCACCTGGGATGAAGAGCATGCTTGTGCAGGAAATATGTGACTATTAACCTCATCTCGAGTAGGTGCACTTTCAACTTTGCCTAGAGAGACTCAAAAAAATGTTTTAGTTGCATACAACTTATTGTTTTATTACCAATAACATGGTCCTTAATTCGTTCCTTTGGACTGCTGATAGTCACAAGTCATCCCATATGTGTCTCATAGGGAGATAATTTATATCTAGGAATAAATTCTTATATCAATGTGTTTACTCCTGTCTTAGCATCCGCATATAGACAGAGGTATTCCCTATTAATGTTTCTAATTCGTTCCTCAAATTAAAACTAAGTAGCCACTGTGAACCTGACTTTGATACAATCTAAGTTCCTGAAACTTTGGGGCCTCATCCCTTGCCAAAATACTTGCTTCCATAATTAATTCTATCCTGTCTGCAGGCCATATCCCTAAGACCTGTCCACAGTCATGGAAAAATATTCACTCCCAATTAAGCAATTATTTTACCCAAACAAATTTCCCTAGCCAATCCCTATCTGGCTTTTACCCCAACACTCCACTGTAACTATTCTGCTAAAAAAATTGAAATGCCTTGTATATAATGCAT
Organism: Ascaphus truei; assembly: GCF_040206685.1. Taxonomy (NCBI): domain Eukaryota; kingdom Metazoa; phylum Chordata; class Amphibia; order Anura; family Ascaphidae; genus Ascaphus; species Ascaphus truei. The sequence continues at coordinate 316,595,064 of NC_134484.1, forward strand.
ACCTTATTAACTTATATAACTGCTTTTGCAACTATGTATCCCCTGTATTTAACCCTATGCACAAGACACACCCACAAATGAGAGATGACTCCCAAATTCACCCCTTCCTGGTAAACCCATTCTAGATTACACAGCAATTTTTTGACAATAACCACTTCTTACGGACACCTTTGGGATAAATAAATGGTTAAAAGTTATAACATACATCACATATTCAGTTAATAGACAAATTATTTTGTATAAGACTTCACACTAATGTCTTGCTTTATATAATCTCTTTGCACAGTGCTGAGCACATGGTCAGCTTTATAATTCTAAATACACTCTGCATATTCATCTGACTAAAGGAAAAAATAATTTTATAAGACTTGTTTCTGGGCAAAGAGCCATTTTGTTTCTGGGCGTTTCGCCAATTGACCCTGAACAGATAAGATAACGGCACACCACGGCTTCTTCCTGAAAAATAATAATTATTGAATTGGAACTTTCGCTTAAAGTTTAAATACATGGAGCTTTATCCAGAGCCCTAAGAACTACATTTTTTATGGCCTCTTAAAAATTAACCCACAGGCTTTTATATAGCTGAGGTTTATATAACTTCTTAACACACAAATAACTCCACACGCTCATGCTATTTCCCTACACTCAGTTCTTTTTAATGCCTTTTGTTTGAACTTTCATAGTTTCACTGACTTCATTCACTACAAATGTATGTTATCCTGTTGCAATTCTGTCCTTTCTCAAGCTACACACACCTATTTCTCTCCATTAATCAACACTCACAAGTCTAACCCCACACTAACTCTTCCTTCATCTTACCTCAGGACTTTTGCTGACTATTTTAAGAAAGAGGTTGCATCCATACACCAGAACATTCCCTCTTTTTCCTCCTATCCTACTTCGCTTCCTACTCTCTTCCTGCTTTCCTTGACTCTTTTTCCACTGTCTCAAAAGAGTGTCACCATCACTGTGGATCTCCTTTCTCCCTCTAATCTGCTACATTTCCATTCTCCTTCAAACATGTAATAGTTATACCATGACTCAAAAATAGCAAGCTTGACCCTACCTGTCTTTCTAACTTCTGAATTCTCTTGCTTGCTCCATTTTCTCAACACCCATTCTCTCCTTAACCCTCTACAATCTGACTTCTGCACTGCTCCCTCCACGGAGACAATTCTCACTAAAATAACTGATGACCTATATGCTGCCCAAGACAGAGGTCATTACACTCTGCTTATATTACTCTCTGCAGTATTTGATTCTGTGGACCACACTCTTCTCTTTTCTCTGACACACTCTCTCTAGTTGACCTAATAACATTTTAGGATTAAATTTCACCACTATGCTGACGACACCCTCATTTACTTTTCAACCCCTGACCTTACACCTGCCATACAAACCTAAGTTTCTGAATGTCTCTCTGTTATCTCATCCTGGAAGGCCCTCCTTTGCCTTAAACTTAACATGGCAAAAACAGAGTTCCTCATACTTCCTCCCAAACCTGACCCTATTATCTCCTTCCACATTACTCTTGAATCTTCCATCTAGTAGCTCAAGCACACTGCTTAGGGGTCATTCCCTGCTCCTCTATCATATTCTCCTCTTTCATTCAAAACATTTCTATAACTGTCGCTTTTTCCTCCACAATATCACAAAGATACACCTGTTCCTCTGTTGCTCAACTATTAAAAACTCTGATTCAGACCCTCATTCTCTCCCATCTTGATAACTGTGATCCCCTGCTATCCCGCCTTCCTGACTTTCACCTGTCTTCCCTATTATCTATCCCAAACGCTGCTGCCAGAATCACTCTACTCTTTAAACTCTGATTCTGCGTTTCCCCTCCTGAAATTCCTCTCCTGGCTTCTAATCAAATACTACTGTTTCTGTACACTTTCCCTACCTACCAATTAGATTGTAAGCTCCTCAGAGCAGGGACTTCTCTTCCTTAATGTTACTTTTATGTCTGGATCACTTATTTCATGACCTCTTATCTTTACCATTTGCTACCTATATGATTACGACGTGCACCCCTCCTGTGAAGCGCTGTGCATATTAATGGCGTTATATACATAAAAACATACAATACAATATATACTTCAAACAATGCTTATGAGCTTTTACCCGCATTTTTTAACACAAAATATTCCCAACATATCCTAATCCCATAGAAATAAAATTGAAATGTGTTTTTTCTCGTTAAACACAATACAGAACACACAATACAAAAAACTTCTCTCATACACAGCCAAACAACATCACAAAAATAACGAACAAATAAAAGAAAAAACATTTCTCCCCTATTACCCACCAATTTCACCCTGCAACTATATTAATAAAAGTTCCCTTCTCTTTCTTTATTCTTATAAATAACCTGACTTTAAAACTACTCTGATGCTCCGGAGCTTTTGAGTTAATTTTGTTATCTTAGCACATTCCTCGCACTGGAGAAAAATGTGGGGGCACGCTCTGTGCTGCTGCGTTTCTGATTTTCTTTCTTTCAGACCTTTGATTTCATTGTGAGCAAATAATATTCATGTTTTCGTATGTACTTGCAAGTTTTTGGATGGTGATTTGTGCACACAGGTGATACTTAGCATGGTTTATCTTTCACACAGGTAATCATTCAGGAAAAATTCATTAGGGTATCAAATCCATCTAGCCACTCTCCATTAAGGACGCAACATTTTTACTTGCCGGCACCGAAACTTGAGTTTATATCAGGAAATGATTTATAACCACTTATTGCATGTGGGGAAATGGAAGGAAAAGCTTATACTTTCACAACTGATTTGTGCGGCGTCCGCCAGCCGGGCATGCCATGCTTGACTTTATCCACAAAAACCTCATAAAATCCAAAGATTTATACTGCCACAGACACACAGGGATTACTGAAAGTTAGAAGGTTCCACTATGAGCCCTTGCGTTCCCATTCTTACGAATAAGAAAACCGGTGCGGCAGCTCATAGGTTCACGCTTCCTTCTATAGTAATTTATTGCAAACAAACTTTTTTCATTGGGGTGGCATGTTTTTCACTGGGACTTGCATGTGTATTTTCATTTGAACTTGCATGTATTTTTTATTGGCCAACAAAACATATTTATATTGTCTCTTCTTGTTCTCTGTATCCATTCTTTATTATTTTTGTCTGCAGACACACAACCTCTAACGGCAAATTTTTAGAACTTTGGTTTCCCATTATTCTCCGGTTACAGTAATCACATTTAATTGACCTGTACAAAACTCCTGATACAATAATCAGCGCAAGCTGATTACGTACAACTCTTTTGGCATGTTATTGTTCTGAAATATGCAAATAAGGACCTGTCACAAGACTGTTCCCCAATCATATTTTTTCACCATAACTATACCCAAGAAAACACTTGAATTACTTCAGCGGGTCCAACCCAGTCCTGATAAACCTTATACTTCTATAACATGTATACAGATAAGACCTTCTACACAGATATCCATAAATAAACTCACTTGGTATGTTAATGACAAGACAGAGCAAATGTACAATCAGGGACCCTTCCTGCTCAGACAACAAAAATATTTATCACAACCAGGACAGTCTGAAAAACAATCCCTTAAGCATACAAACACTCACCTTCATCACCAAAACACCAAAACTTTTAACGGGACTCTCACCTTAATCCCAATAAAACTTAACATCTATAACACTTTAAAATGGATACAGGAACAGACAAATAAACTTATTAGACACTGCTAGGTAAACCCGTCAACACATATTGAGACACCCTTCAAAACACATCTCTCTACACACCACTCAAAACAACTTTTTAAACTCAGGGTTTCCTCAAAAGGTGCCTTTTACCTTGATTCTTACGAGCGCTCAGATTTGAGTAACCGAGGAGTGTTTTTTTCAGGTGCTCAGCTTCCGGTATTTTTGGGATTCTATTCGGAGCGCCATCTGTAGAAGTTGTGAATAAAAAACACAAGTCTGAGGATCATTGCAGAGTGACAAATAAGTTTATTGCTTTGTGCGGTGCACACGAGAGGAGAGTTTCAAAATAAAACCCTCCCAACGACATGGTGGCATACAGGCCTTATTTATACACAAAATACTAAACCCACGCCCCCTATACAAGGTTGCGTGTCGTCACTACGTAAACAAAATATGAACATGAACACATTGGGTTAAAGCATTATTATGGGATGCCTAAATGAAATGATTCAGCTAATATTCTTTATACAAGCCGGTGACTTTTACTTCTCTCATGGCCCCCCCACCTTCGGAATGAGACACTGTGCCTATCAGTCTCGTATTTTCAGAACATTGGCACATTGCTCTTGTTCTCAAGGTTTTTGGCTTAGCTGAACCGCTCAATATCAATTGGAACTTCAGAAGAAAAAAATGTATTTTAAACTAACGTTCATACCAACTTTCATACAGACAATAGACAATATCAGGCACCTAAGATGGATGCTGACTCAAAATGGTTGCTTAGATCCCAGTGCTGTTATGTCACACCCCCCCCCCCCTTATGTCAAATTCTCACTTTGTCACAGGATATCTGGAATTGGCCTTCCTAAGAGGGCAACCCATGGGTTGGGTCTCAACTTCACGTTTAACAGCCTATTGATCAGATGAAAGACAAGCTTCCAGAGGGGAACCAGTTTTGGGCATCTCCACCAAATATGTAACATTGATCCGTTTTGTCCGCAGCCTCTAAAACAGGACGGCGAGTGATTGTTAATATCGCGTGGAGCCTAGCTGGAGTCATATACCAGCGATATAGTAATTTGTAGGAGTTCTCTTTTACCATTGTGCATATTGAGCTTTTTGCGGCAGCTTCCCATATATCTGCCCAGTCTCCTACCTCGAGGACCTCTCCTATTTGGGATCTCACTGTCTCCAACCTTGGTGTCCCAGTGACAGTCTCTCCCACCCAAGGATACCATGTGTCCGCCCACTATTCTTGCTCTGGTGAGGCCCTTGAAGAGTTGGGATTAGCGCTACCCCTTGAACCAATCGGATGATGCCCTTGTACCTTTTTGAAGCTTGTGAGCAGTGGCTTGATTCCCTGGGGAGACAGGCTAATTGTCCCCTACATCCTCACAATTGGCCTGCAGCACGGTGTCCTGGACTCGTGCTTTGAATCTCCCAGAATGCAGTCACAGTCTGTGAAACCCTTATAGGATCTAACATTATACAGATTACCTGTATTGGGATGACCTACGCTTGGGATAGCCTAACTTCACCTCCAGTGCATCCTATCCCTTTTCCTCCTAGACAGGAACTGCTTCTTGACTTGAAACACATCTGGAACCAGTCACAAGGTGTAGCATATGCACACCACAAACAAGACAGGACCGCGAGGCTGAGGTGGCTTGTGACAGCACATTTGACTGAAAATGGTACAGTTATTAGGTTTGGCATAGAATGACGTCTCTACCAAACTTGATGGAATCAAATGGTACATCCACAAATCTGATTGGTGGATGTACCATGTGATGTCATTACTTTTATGGAGGGATTTGACACCACCTTAAAGGGAGGCCATCCATTCATGTACCTTATGCCTCCCTCCCTTTAAAGTACTGTAACTATTGTATAGATATGGGGATGTGGGGGAAACATTACACGGGATAATCAGTATTAACACAACAGTGTTTCCATGTACAGGTACCGTACATCTACAGTTGAATTATATTTACCTTCTAGTTGAATTAACAATACATCTTACCTCACGTAATAAATATTTCTTATTCAACTACCACTGTAACAAAGATAGGGAACAGCAGGGATGAGAGGTGTTTAATTGAAGGCTATGTAGAATATTAATCTACTAGTGCTTCACACTCTTGTTTTAGCTTTTGTTTGCACCCACTGCATTAGCCAACATTTTTAGGTAAAGTCACCTGCTTTGTCATACACACTATGGGTTATCTAATTAAACACTGATTAATTGGTCAAAAATACAGTACAGGAGCTGTATCCACTCCCACACAAACACAATAGTAAGTGAAGTTAATGTGTCCAGAATATTTATCAAAGATTATAGTGTTTTAATGCCCACATTGCACAAAATCGGTGAATTCATTTTACAATATGCATGGGGGAGGGGGGAAATTGTGTTAGAGAATGTTTTGGTGTAAACAAAAAAAAGTAAGTTTAAAAGGAAGTATTGTAAGTGTACTTTGCCGTACAAGTGTAAATTAGTGTGCAATGAGCTATGACACGCATACAGTACATGTTTGCCACGGTGTAACACATAATCAGTACTAAACTGATAGTTGTTTAGTACATTTAACACTGTATCTTATCTGTTCCACTCCAAACTCGATTTAAGAGGGGCCTACAATCTTATTCGTAGAAGAGAGGGGGGCGAATGGAAAACCGCGTTTAACAAGCGTTCAGGACATTACGAGTACTTAGTGATGCCGTTCGGCCTTTGCAATGCCCCTGCTGTTTGCCAAGAGTTCATGAACGATATCTTCCGGGATGTGTTGGGTACGTTCGTCCTTGTATATTTGGACGACATCCTCATTTTCTCCAAACCTTGGAAGAGCACATTCGCCAATTACTATCGGAAATTCATCCGTAACTTCACTACCATTGCTCTACCAATCAATGCCCTCACCAAGAAAGGTGCTGATCCGACTGTTTGGTCCCCTGAAGCCATCGAAGTCTTCGACGTTCTCAAAAGAGCCTTTGTGTCCGCTCCTATCCTTCAGGATTCGGATACTTCCCTTCCTTTCACTCTCGAAGTAGATGCCTCAGATGTGGGAGCCGGCGCAGTGCTTTCTCAGAGGTCCTCCCCACAGGAAAAACTCCATCCGTGTGGATTCTTTTGCAGGAAATTTTCTTCGGTCGAGAGAAATTATGATGTCGGAAACCGTGAGCTGATGGCCATCAAATTGGCTCTCCAAGAATTGAGACATCTCCGCGAAGGTACCAAAGAGCCAGTAGCCATCCTCACCGATCACAAAAACTTATTGTACATCGAGGGGGCTCGTCGTCTGGGATCCCATCAAGCTCGTTGGGCTTTGTTCTTTTCTAGGTTCAATTACATGATTTCTTATATTCCGGGCACCAAGAATATCAAGGCCAACACTTTATCTCGTCAGTTCTCTACCGAGAACGAATCTAACGAATCCTCGGAGTCTATTCTTCCTGCTAAGTGTATTATTGCCGCCAACAATTTTGATATCTTGGACGAAATCAATAAAGCCCAGGCTCAAATTCCTAGGAGATTTAAGGTGCCAGAGGGACGGTTGTATGCTGCCCTGCGTTTTCGCCACAAAATTCTTCTATGGGGACATTCGTCTAGAGCTGCTGGTCATCCAGGCTACAAGAGAACTATAGATCTTATCAAACGGACCTTTTGGTGGCCTAAAATGAATAAGGACGTTTTCGAGTTCACCAGAGCTTGTCCGGTCTGTGCCCAAAGCAAATCTGCCAGACACAAACCTTCTGGTCTCCTCATGCCTCTTCCTATTCCAGAACAACCTTGGCAACATATCTCCATGGACTTTATTGTGAAGCTTCCCAATTCTAAAGGGATGAATACAGTGGCGGCCGATCTGAGTCGAAGACGGCTAGATCCGCGGTTCTGAGATTATCCCGGTTAGGTGCGTTTTTTTGTCATTTTTGCCCGGAGTGGACTGCGTTATTTTCGCGCTCGTGATATTAGCATTTTATTCTCGCTGTCTGCAATACTGCAATGCCGTGTAAAAACTCAGGGAGGCGTTTGCGAGCTGTTGTCTTGGAAATCTAATACCTTCGTGGTTCAACCTACGTTAGTACACAATCTGTGTGTGCACGCGCAGTAATTGTAAATTTGCATATTTAAAGTATACATGCATTTGCAGTGCTGTGCTGCTGTACAGTATGTCTCATTTGAAAATTGTTGAAATGCATAGGCGTGTACAGTACTGTAACAGTGTCACATTTAAGCATATACAGCGCTCTCCCCTCACTCAGGATAATTACCTGCACTGCAGGGTATTTCAACTTCTTATCTTCTGTGCAATGCAGTACATCTCTCCCACACCATTCCTTTGAATGTGTGTCTGGTTTCAATCACATTCCTGCTTGACAGCATGAATTTACTGTGCATGCGCCTGTAACTTCGCCCACCACTGCTTGCCTGAGTGAGTGACCAAAAAATAAATAAAAAAGTAAAAAACAAAATTTATTGTAATTTTTTTTTTCTCCACAAGCTTGCAAAAACCATCTTACTGTATTACGAAATTCAATCTGTGCTGTAGCTTTTGACTGCGACCCTGTGCGTTTGACTGCACATGGTTGATTTGTGTGCTTTTTACGTACTGTATTTGGTGGTGTATTATTATGATCTTGCCATTGTGTTCTTAATCCGTCCATAGCCAACCTACAAAGCCTCACTGCGCCTGCGTGTAATCCTTTTAGAGATGGGAGCTAGCTGCTTACAGCGCATGAGTCACCCAACCCCTCCCCCTCTCCACGGAGTCGTTAATTTTCTGAATCTTGCCATTCTGTTCTTAATCCGTCCATAGCCGACCTACAAAGCCTCACTGCGCCTGCGTGTAATCCTTTTAGAGATGGGATCTAGCTGCTTACAGCGCATGAGTCACCCCCCCCCCGCCTCTCCACAGAGTCATTAATTTACTGAATCTTGCCATTATGTTCTGAATCCGTCCGTAGCCGACCTACAAAGCCTCACTGCGCCTGCGTGTAATTCTCTTTGAGATAGGAATTTTGAGGCTTTGTTTACGGCAACGCTTTGGAAAATCCCTTCTCGAATTTGATTTGCACAGAGCATCACCAAGGCAAAAGCGACAGGCTAAGGCCAATAAAGAAAACCTTCTGCTGACCCCAACGGTTAAGGGTTTTCATAGACGTCAGCCTTATTATGTCAAGAAGATATACGGTGATGTACTCTCACGAATGGGAGCCAACACATCGAACCCGCAGACCACTTCCTCACATACGCTTCAACGACTCTGCCGCCGCTGTCCCGGAAATCTTTAGCCCGTCTTCTCCACCCCTTGTCCTCTACGCTATCGCCGCCCTCCCGGAAACCCACAGGCCATCTTCTCCAGTTCTATCCAATGACGCTGCTCCCTCTGAAATCCACGGGTCACTTTCTCCTTTGCTCTTAGATGACTCTGGATCTCGCACAGAAATCCAAAGGTCACTTTCACCATCCCTCTTCGACGACGCTGCCGCTTCTCCTCTACCGGATATCCACAGGTCACCTCCTCCACCCTTCTTCGATGTCGCTGCCGCTTCTCTCCATGGAACCCCCATCTCATCCTCCATTGCACCCATCCACCCAGATGTCCACACACCATGCACAAGAAGCAGCTCGTTAGACCGGATGCTGAATGGGATAAGTGTGGATCTCCCCGGGTACTCTATTGTGCTAGCAAAGATAGATCTGCTTCTGGAGACCAAGTTAAATGTGGAGCAACGGATGCTACATATGGATCAACGGATGATACATATGGATCAATGGATGCTAGATATGGATCAACGGATGGATCGACGGATGGAGAAGATAGAGGCTGACATAGTGGGTATACATCGTTTGCTCTGTGTTAATGCCCCTGTTTCCCCGATGCTGGAGCAGGGGGGTGACATGGATGTGATGAATGGTAGCATCGACCCCCTTCCATCACCAAGCGCACCCCCTCCACCAGAAGATGTAGTGTACATGTATGCCATTGAGGAGGACATGACAACCCCATCAAGACCACGACAGGAGACAACACGGCGACCAAGACCGGAGGAAAGCTTCCTCCCAGACAACCTACCATCGCCCGTCGCCTCAAGCACACCCGCTCGCAGAAGACCTACATTCGCTCGCATCGATACGGTGCTCGACATCACCATGCGCGATCTGACACCGGCACTCAGGGAGAAGTATAGGGTGATGAGTGCCGGTGCACCCCACAAGTATGCCTTGATACTTTTTAAGCACCATGTTCCCTACTCGTTGTACTGCGACTGGGCCTTCAAAGTGAACTACGACGGAAATGGCGTAAAAATGGCGCTTCCTGCCAATTTCAGATAGAACATTCTGGATGAAATGCGGCGCTTTTATCCAATTACAGATCCTGTAATGAAAGGCGTTCAAGACTGCATTAATGGCGTTTTGCGCCATGCAAGGAATCGGCCATGGACGGACAATGTGGTGGACTTTCTGGATTAATCACGGGAACTGTAAGACCATACTGTTGTGCTGAACTGTGCTGTACTGTACATGTTTTGACCTGCTGAACTTAAATAAAGGAGATGTTTTGACCTGCTGAACTTACTGTAAATAAAGGAGATGTTTTGACTTGCTGTACTGTATTTAACTTACTGTTTTAACTTGCTGTACACACACACAGGATCTGCACAATTCCAGTCCATGTTTTGACCTGCTGTACTTAAATAAAGGAGATGTTGTTGTGTGTTTTTGAACTTGTATTTACTGTATACAGAAATGTTTTAACTTGCTGTACACACACAGGACCTGCACAATTCCAGTCCCTGAGGGCCGCAAACAGGCACGGTTTTCAAGGTTGTCCTGAAAACCGGGCCTGTCTGCTGCCCTCGAGGACTGTACTGGTGCAGACTGTTTTGCACACCATCCCACTGTATATGTTTTGACTTGCCACTCTTTAATAAAGGAGATGTTGCGTTTTGTATATTTTATGAATAAAGAATTTGTTTTTAAAACATGTGACTGTAAACCATACTGACTGACTGTAAATGATTTTACTTTCGATACATAAATGTTTTCACAACTGTAGCAGTAAACCATACACCTGTTTATGTTTTGAATTGCTGTGCACTTAAAATGTTTCTACATTGTACAGTATTTGTAAATGCAGTGGCGACCAGGCTAAACCTAATGCGGCTGCCACCGCATTTGAAAAATAGCGCGGGCGGCGTGCGGCAGTCTTCGGCCAAGAACAGGCCAGTTTTCCCGCGCCTCGGGCGCTTTCAATAGTAAGCGCCATTAGCGCTTATCTATTGAAGCGGCCGCCGCGCTGGAAAATCCATTTTTAAACGGGGAGCAGACCCGCGGCGCTCCCGGCCAGCTCCCGGCAAGCGTTAGATTAAAAGCTGCCGCAGCAGTAAATGTTTTTGTACGTACTCCACCAATAAAAGAACATGTATATTTGTTTTACATTGTTCAATTGGCTCCTTTGCTACTGTAACAAAATACAGTGTTTCAAGAATGTACACTACTGTCCAGGCACACTGTACTGTATACTGTAGGCATGCTCAGTACAAGAGTATTAAAAAAAATAGAAAACACATACAGTACTGTACTGTATGTACTGGCACTGTATAGAAGACACATATTGTATGTACAGTACTGTAATACATGTAGAATAAATGCATAGTTTTTATTTTTTCAGGTTTATTACACAGTATACTGTTTATAAAAAAGTATTGTATACTGTACGGCCACAAAACATCAGCATAGTGTACTGTACATCAGCCACTAAACTGTAGACTCCGGTATGTGGGTTTTTAAATCCGATTCAGCAATGTGCAGGCATTGTTACCCAAAGCGATATTATCCATAGAAATCCCTCCATTAGCCGTTTTCTTTTCTGAGGAAAAAAAAGAAAAGTTTTACTGTAATGGACTAAAGAAGTTCCCAGCCAGTCCCACCAATAATTTTCTCGGGGGGCGTCTCCTGTTCACATGCGCATGCGCTTACCGTCGATGTAATGACACGCATACTGTATGCGTTTCAAGAAGGTTCCAATGCGCATGCGCCTAGCGTTCCACCAATAGTTCAGTATCTGCAGTACGGTACTGTAGAAGCCGCTCAGCCAATAATATTGCTTCCAGGAGAATCGCTTGACTTTTGAATCTCACCGATATCGATACTGTATTGTCAAAATAAAAAAAACACAGAAAATAATACGGCAACAATACTCACCATAGAATTTCCCATTCAGCTGGTGCTGGCGCCGGTCCCCTGCCAGTCCAGCGTTCTTGATCATCCACGTCGATAGTTTGCAGCGGGACTAGTCCACCTGTAGTCAGCTGATAAGGCTGGAAATTGCTTAGGTACATGCAAGCTTGATCGAAACTGCATGCAAAATCAGGCTCAGGCTCAGGGTTGTCACTGACGGCGGGACCGTCATTGGAAGCCGGTGCTGGTGCATTGCTTGGCAGCAACTGTCGTTTCTTAGTTGGTTTTAACACGACCCTTCGCCTTTTGCCGTCTGCATGATCATAGATACAGGAAAAAGCCGGTGATACACACCAATACCCTCCAACAAATTGTGGCTCAATACGATAAAAACAGGGATCGCTACATAACCTTTTCCTTATTGCACGCTTCCACGTACTGCACCGACACACTTTATTCGAGCAAATACCCAATATGTACCTGGCAGATACCTGGAATGCGCCGCTCCTCACCTCTGACAAGCCCCGTTGCGTTTGCCTTCCCAGCCTGGGTTCATGCCTGGCTGACGGGCGGCTGATCTGTTAAATGATAATGATTAGGATTTAATAGGCTGCAATGCTTCGCGTGTCTACCAGATGGCATAAATTCATGAATTGTAATGCAGTATATATATATATATATACTGTGCAGTATTGCAGCCAGCGGGAATAAAATGCTTCAATCCCTGCCTGGAAAATACCTCAATGCACTCGGGCAGAAAACAGTCACAAACCTCAATACACCCGGGTATACCCGAATTCGTGGGACTAGCCGAGCTTGAATAAAGTGTGTCGCCAGTGTATGAGGAGCTGGCGAAAATTTGTAAAAGTCATAGTTTTCGATAAAATACTGATACATTTGAGCAACTGTTTCCATCTTATCATCTGTTGCATTAATCGCAGCCCATATCAAGTACACGTAACTCCTGTCGGGTTTTTGGAAAACGGGCTGCACTTGAACACTCATGGCGGGCAGCGGGTCTCTGGAGAATACTGTAACCGAAACTGGTCTTTGTCTTTCTTTAATATGAAAAGCCTAAATTGATACATTTTTGCAACCTCTCCTTCAGTCTCAAGGCCAAGTTACAATAGCACACTGTGGTATCTTTTTTAAATGAAACACCTGCAAGTCGACACATTACTGAATTATCCCTTTTTAGGGGTTGAAGCAGAAGGGACCACAAGATTATCTCTGCAATAAAAGAGAGAAACCACATTTATTGGTGTCATCACTATTCCATGATCTGATACTAAAGGTAAGCGCCTGGTTTCCCCCAATTGTACATTACTGAAGCACATGCGCATTACAATTCATGAATATCTGCCATCTGGCGGACACGTGAAGAATTGCAACCTATTAAATCCGAACCATTCTCAATAAACGCAACAACCGCGCGTCAACCGCACATGACCCGCGCATGTCCCGCGGCTGAGAACGCAAAATGAATGCGGCATGCTCCAGGTGAAGTGCGTCGCATTGCAGGAAAAAGCCAAGGAAAAACCGGCGATGTGTTAGACTCAGATGTGCCGCAGCAGTACGATCCTTGTGGTAGTAGATAGGTTTTCCAAGCATACACACTTTATACCCCTCAAGGGTCTTCCTAATTCAGTTACTTTAGGCGACGTTTTTTCCAAGGTAATTTTCAGATTACACGGTGTACCTATTTCCATTGTTTCTGACAGAGGTACTAGATTCATCTCTAAGTTCTGGCGAGCTTTTTCTCAAAGACTTGGCATTTTCCTTCTATTTTCCTTGGGTTATCCCCCACAGACCAACGGTCAGACGGAGAGAATGAATCAGACTCTGGAACAGTATCTCAGATGTTTCGTGTCCGATTCTCAAGACAATTGGGTGGACCTATTACCCTGGGCTGAGTTTGCCATTAACTCTTTGAAAAACGAATCCACGCAAGAGTCGCCTTTTTTCATTAACTATGGATTCCACCCCAGCAGTCTTCCCCTCTCCGCCCTCCCCTCTGGTGTTCCCGCAGCAGATTCTCACATATCCAGTCTTCAAAATTCCTGGAGAAGGATCATAAAAGCTTTGCAAAATTCCGTTCAAAGACAAAAAACGCAAGCGGATCGGCGACGTCAAGTGGGCCCAGAGTTCAAACCCGGAGACAATGTTTGGTTATCTTCCAAGAATATCAAACTCAAGACCCCTTCCCAGAAACTGGCCTCAAGATTCTTAGGTCCTTTCCAGATTCTTGAAAGGATCAACCCGGTCGCATACCGATTTGCACTCCCTTCTACCATGAAGATCCCTTCGGTATTCCATGTATCCTTACTAAAACCTGTGATCCAGAATGTCCATTTTCTGGACCATCCTCGGAGGCCTAATCCTGTCAACATACAAGGACAGCAAGAATTTGAAATCCAATCCTTACTCGATTCTCGTTTGTCCTGGGGCAGACTTCAATTCCTAGTACACTGGAATGGATATGGTCCGGAGGAACGCTCCTGGATACCATCTCATCACGTTCATGCTCCAGCACTCCTCAGACAGTTCCATCAAAAGTTTCCTCTTAAACCGTGGGAGGATCTTCAGGAGTCCGATCCTCAAGGGGGGGGGATACTGTAACGGATCAGGGGACTCACTCTGCCCAGCGTGTCACCGTCACCTTGTTTCCTTCAGCTAACCCTTCCCTTTCCTTGCCTTCCTGATCCCTGCCTCATCCCCTCGCGGCGTGGTCGCACTCCGGTTCACGGTCTGCGCGCATGCGTGGTACCCTCGCGGTGCGTGCACGTTCCCGATCCCTGGTCTCCCGTCAGGGGACTAACGCCTCTCGGTGTACCTCCATCTCCTTTCCTGCTTCCTCCGCTCCTTCCCCCCTCATACCCTCCAGGCAAGCACCTCTTCCGCGATCCTTCCTCCCCGCTCTGGTACTCGCGCATCGCGCGCACGTGTGACTGTGTTACAGAGGGCGTGCGCTCCCGCTCTTCTTACCAACCCTACCCAGGTACTTGCTCCCTCGGGGCTTGCAGGCTATTACCTTTGATTACCTCCCTGTCTCCTCCCCTGCTCTCTCTCACTTATCCCTGCAAGCTCCCAGACAAACCCCTGCTCCACCCCTTCCTGCTATTTGTCCTCCCTCCTTTATAACCCCAGTCTGCCCTCTTCTTCCTCGCTCTGCATATCTTTCCTGTAACTCATGTGTGTGCAGTGTCTATGCCCAGCTCCCTTGTTCTGTTTAAGCTCTGGTTCCTGTCCCTGCCCCTGCTTGGATTCCCTTGGTTTGAACTTGAACTCTGCTTTGGACTTTGACTACGCTGCCTTCTCCTGGCAATTAGATTGCATTTAATATTGTTGTGTTCCTGTCAAAGGAGGACATGGGCATGGAGGATGGTGATGAGGATGACCTTCATCTGGATAGGGGTAAGTAGAAGTTTTATTTACTTTATGCGGGCTGGATAATGTTTTATTTTGAATGGGCAAATGAGCTATTATCCAGATCTGGATAACAGTAATTTTGCCCGTTTCTGTACTGTATGTGTTGGGGGGGGGGGGGTTGTTGGAGGTAGAGAGGTGGATAGTATGGTTGTTGTGTTCTTTAATGTTTCTTGGGGGTAGAGGGATTGGGAGAAGGGGATAGTTGCTTCAATGGTGGATGGTTAGGCCTACCGGGTGGGTAGCGGGAGTGGTTAACCCCTTCATTACCATAGCGGTTCCCACTCCCGCAAGCTTCCCAGCAGGCCTAACCACCCACCCTGGGGCAACTACCTCCTATATCCTCTGCCCCATTAACAGGCTATTCAAGATTAACCCCTTCATTGCCTTAGCGGCTAGCCGCTATAGTAATGAAGCTCTTTTTCTTAAAATTTTAAGACTAGTGTGTGTTAGCAAGGGGTCTCCGGAGCAGAACAGCATTGATTTCAGTTCCGGGGACCCCCTGCTTCCGAGAGACAGGCCCCGTTACGGGGTGTTGGTATCCCCATGCAATGTTTAATGTCCCGTGTCACGTGACTGGGACATTTAAACACATAGGAGATACCGGCACCTCATAACGGGGCCTGTATCTCGGGAAGGAAGTGGTCCCCTGACCTGAAATCAAAGAGGTTCTGCTCAGGAGACTCCCTGCTCCCATACACTAGTATTAAAATTTTAATGGAAACACTAATGGTAGATGAAGTTTAAAAAGGAAGTTCAAAAAGAAGTGGAAAAGTGGACACCACATATTGGTTCTGATTCCTGCATTTGATCTACATTGGAAAGGAGGATATCATCCCAGACTGCACATCTCAGCACTTAACGATTGCTGTGATGCCACCTTTACTTTTTATATTTGCTGTAACCTCACTTATTTTCAAATTATGCACTTGTTTCACCACCCTCATCATGTCTCTAACTCAATTCATATATCTCCATCCCTCCTTCTTTCACCACTTCTCAGTTCACATGAACTCCTTTCTTACCTGTGCCCACTGACACCCCACAGCTATACACCCTGCACTAAAACACACCCTTACAAATCATCCTCACACATTCTCTTTCTATCCATGCTTCTCCTCCTAGCTTCTGGGGATATCTCTCCCAATCCTGGTCCCTGTCTTATTTCTACATGCTCTCGTCCTCGCCTCCCACATGCAGACTCTTCTCCTTCTGGTGTCAACCACTCCAACCTCATACCCATCCCCTGCCACCCTCCTTCCTCTCTCCTATTGTCCTGTGCACTTTCCAACAAGTTCTTCTCTGTGCATGACTTCTTTCTCTCTCACTCTCTGCTCCTATTCATGACCTGGCTCAGTCAGTCTGACTCTGACTGGGAGCTGCCCTCTCCTATGGTGGCCATTCCTTCACCCACACTCTGCGCCATTATGGCAGGGGTGGAGGCGTGGGGCTCCTGCTCTTCTCTCTCTGCCATTACTGAACCCTTCCTATTCCCCCTCTTGCTTTTTCCTCCTTTGAGGTTCACATAGTCCAGATCTTTTCTCCTCTCCCTGTTCACGTGGCGGTCATCTATCGCCCACCTACCTCTACTCATCCCCCTTCTGCCTTTCTCTCTCACTTTGAATCCTGGCTCTCTTTCTTTCTCTCCTCAGACTCCCCTGTTCTTCTCCTTGGGGAATTCAACTGCCATATTGATGACCCTTCTCTTCGTTGGGCCTCCCACTTTCTCTCTCTAACCTCTTCCTTTGACCTTCAACAGTGGACTGCAGCCAGCACCCACAAGGATGGCCACTATCTAAACATGGTTTTCACTAAAAAAACTTTTCTCTCACCCATTTCTCCTTTTCCTCTCTCTGACCATCCCATGCAGCTTTAATAAATTCATTTTTCAATTGCCACAAGACCTGTTCTCTGTTGCTGTGCGTCACACACACTCATTTTGGCTCTATTAACCTACCAGCTTTTGATTCCACTTCACGCTCCTCCCTCTCCTCTCTTAGGCCCGGGCCATAGAAGGGTGAGGCGATCTGAGCCGCGCTGACGCTGAGGCTCGCCTGCTGAAATCTGGGTGATTTCATGCCCATACAGGCGAGGCAGCAGGCATGATCGGAGCCGGGGGGAGGTGGTTGGAGGCGGGCAGTGACGTCGCTGGGCCAATCTCCCGCGACGCACTGACGTCGACGTCATGGCGCCGACGTCACGTGTCCTTCTAACTTTCGACCTGTCTCCCTCCTGCCTTTTGCCTCCAAACTCCTTGAACTTCACCTATTTTCTTCTAGACCCTCTACAATCTGGCTTCCGCACTGCTCACTCTACTGAACAGCCCTTACTAAAATAACTGATGACCTCCATGCTGCCAAAGACAGAGGTCATTACACTCAGCTCATATTACTCGACCTCTCTGCAGCATTTGACACCGTGGACCACCCTCTTCTCCTTCACATTCTCCATACTCTTGGTATTCGTAACAAAGCTCTATCCTGGATCTCCTCTTACCTCTCCCATCGTACTTTCAGTGTCTCTTTTGCCAACACCTACTCCTCCTCTATCGATCTCTCTGTGGGGGTACCCCAGGGCTCTGTCCTGGGACCCCTTCTCTTTTCTCTTAACACACTCTGTCTAGGTGACCTACTGTAATCACATCTTTTGAGTTTAAATATCACCTCTATGCTGATGACACACAAATTTACCTTTCAACCCCTGACCTTACACCTGCTATACAGACAAAGTTTCTGAATGTCTCTCTGGAATATCATCCTGGATGGCCTCCACTGACTTAAACTTAACATGGTAAAAACAGAGCTCCTTATACTTCCTCCCAAACCTGGCCCTACTACCTGCTTCCACATTACTGTTGGAAATACGATCATTCACCCAGTAGCCCAAGCATGCTGCCATGGGGTCACACTCGATTCCTCTCTCACATTCTCCTCTCACATTCAAAATGTTTCTAAAACTTTTTGCTTTTTCCTCCGCAATATCACAAAGATACGCCCTTTCATCTGTTGCTCGACTGCTAAAACTCTGACTCAGGCCCTCATTCTCTCCCATCCCAATTACTGCAACCTCCTGCTGTCCGGCCTTCCTCCCTCTCACCTGTCTCCCCTACAATCTATCCTAAACGGTGCTGCCAGAGTCACTGTACTCTTTCCTCAATCTGACTCCATGTCTCCCCTCCTTAAATCCCTCTCCTGGCTTCCGATCAAATACCGAATCTCACTCTCAATTCTCCTCCTCACTTTTAAAGCTTTACACTCTTCTGCCCCTTCCTACATCTCATCCCTAATTTCTCGTTATGCACCATCCCGACTTTTGCGTTCTTCTCAAGGATGTCTTCTTTCTACCCCCTTTGTATCCAATGCCCTCTCCTGCCTTAAACCTTTCTCACTAACTGCCCTGCACCTCTGGAATGCCCTTCCTCTCAATGCCCAACTAGCACCCTCTCTATCCACCTTTAAGACCCACCTTAAGATACATTTGCTTAAAGAAGCATATGAATAGCACTGTGTATAATCCAAGGCACATAATACATAAAGCTTGGCCCCCTGCGGATGCACTTACCAGAATTCCCTCCTACTGTCTCTATACGTTCCCCTACCTACCGATTAGATTGCAAGCTCCTCGGAGCAGGGACTCCTCTTCCTTAATGTTACTTTTATGTCTGAAGCACTTATTCCCATGACCTGTTATTTATATTATTTGTTATTTATATGATTACCACGTGTGTTACTACTGTGAAGCGCTATGTACATTTATGGCGCTATATAAATAAGACATACAGTACAATACAATACAAAATGACAAATCGCTTGTTGGGAACATGGCTAACTTTACGATATAGCAGAAAACTCATCACACCTACTAGAATAGACCCCCAAGTGTTTCCAGGTGTACAACCTGGTCAACATCATGGTATTTGATTTAGTGAATGCTGTGTTATAACAAACCTGTGTTAACTTAAGTTAACATCATGTTACATACTCTAAGCTAACGGAATGTAGTGAATCTGGGACTATGGCCGAGATCCACAAAGGGTGAGATGCTTTAGCACGTCTTTACTCCCATTCATGTGAATGAGAGTATAGGCATGCTAAAATGTTGCACTTTTTTGTGATTCTGGGCCTGTGTGTTGCCAAAACCTGCCAGCACCACTTCCTGAATGCTTTGATTTCTCTTTCTTCCTCTTATGTAAATGTTGGATTCTGAAATGCAGATATACATATTAGATGTTGTTTTTTCAACTGGCTGTTGATAATCAGCAACTCATCTCACAATGGCCCCTGTTCAATATACTGTGAAACTGCTTTCCATGGAAGCATCTGAACACTATTCACTTTAATAACAAAGACTGGCTTCCCTAACTTGGAAAAGTTGGTTCACTGCATATTGAGTATAGGTGGCATTACTGTCTCCAGCTATGTGTCTTTCTGTTGATGTTGCTTTAGTTCCTTCCCTTCCTGTCTCATCTGCTTCTTCTGTATGTACAGTATCTGTATATTAGAATTGTCCATCAGCCTGTTGCCATCAGCAGCTACTCTTCCCCTTCCCTAGGGTCTTATTTGTCTCATTTGTCTTCCTGCTTCTTGGGATTGTTTCCTGCTTTTTTACTGATGGTCAGTGCTAAAGATTGTATCTTCAGCTCTGCAGTATGTGTCTTATCTCACCCCCTCTTCTCCTAGGGATATCATTGTTTATTTTATATTGACCATAATCCTTTTTTTATGCATTTTCCCTTCATTTCTTTTTGTTTCTGTAAATAAATATTATCAGAAATTCAAAGAAGACTGCATCTTTTGCATGAAAGAAGGGAACGAGTTTAGCTGCCTGTCAAAGCTTACTGAGCCCCAAGAAGCCCAGGACAGAACAACAACCATTGAAGGGTTCTTAAAACAGGGGGAGGCAAAAATACACAGTCATATGAAATCAGCAAACCATGTTGAACTATGTTCGTATTGTATACAACCTCTAGGTTTAAGAGTTTGTGTGGTCTTTTTGTATTCATTTTTAGGCTTCTATTTTGTAGACTCATGTATCAGTCAGGAATGCAAAATGTAATCAATAGTTAGGAAAATGAAATATAAGTGTAGCCCCATGTGTCTGCTTTCAGCACAGGACATGGCCCCTTTAAGAATTACATTCCATTGGACCATGTGACTGTGCTTAGCCAGTGGAATGACAGTTGGTGACAGTTGGAAAGGGAGCTGACGGAGAGAGGGTGTGCAGGCCCATCCTGCACAGAGTGTCCATGCAGGACCCCTAAGAGAGAGAGAGGGAACTGTAGAGAGAGAGAGTTGCCCCACTGGACCAGTGCATGCAGCAGGGCCCAGCAGAGACCAGGACCTGACAGTGCAGAGGGAAGCACACAGACAGAAGCTACTACAGAGAGAGATTAGGGAGCCCATCTTTGCAGGAATTACACCAGGTTGGAGTGGGTGAGCAAACCCACAAAGGATATAAACTGCAGTTATATTGCCATCACAGTTTGATCTTTGTGAAGCGCCGGGCCTGCAACACACACAGTTTATGAGCCCCAACGATTGTGCTAGCACACAAGGATCTACAGGCCTGTGGTAAAATAAAGAGGGGTTACATAAGTGTAACGGGTATTCCCCCCCCCAGTCGCAGATATAGTGTGGGGTGCAAGGGAACATACAAGGTTACCATAGGTGTGGTGCATTACCTGTTGGCTCACAGGAGGGCTGAGCTTCCGCTAAGGGAAACCTGGGACAATTATAGGATAATATGAGTAACCGCGTACTCAGTACAGTGCCTCCACCTGCGATGGCTCCCACCAGAGGGGAAGTGGTTCCTCGCAGGACAATACACAATAATCACGTACCACAGAGTGAATAGTAACTAATACCTTTACTAATATGCATAAACGACATGCGACATCAACAACATAACAACAGGTATCCCTCGCTAGGGGCAACCTGTCTATGGCGTCTCGCAGGACGCGTACGCTACTTTGCACCACGGCGGGTGCCCACACCTTATGCGTCTCGGCGGACGCTAACACCTTAGGCGCCTCGGCGGACGCTAAGACTTTATGCGTCACGGCGGACGCTAACACCTTCCACAGAATGATCCCACCCCGTGTCCAGTAAACCCCAACCCAATGTCTCGCACTCCCCAGTCCTATACTAATATGTGTGTGTGACTGCGCAGCCACTATGTCTGTTGATAGGCCTTGTTGGTGCACGTGAGGGTGTGGGTTACCTGCCGAGCACTCCGGTGCTCGGACCTGCAACGGACTTCTCAAAGGGTCTAGGCGAGTTCCTGCACGAGGTCCGGCTCCAACACAGGATAATCCCTCAGGGGCGATCCCACCCTGATAACAGTCCAGCTTGCTCCGCAAGGCACACAAATTCTTACTCTCCAATAGCTAATGGGACTGATCCCTAATTTAGGGCCTGTCCCTACAATACTTCACTAAGATGACTCAGGGCTATCTGGGGCCTAGGGGAATTGCTGGCCTAGTGCAGAGAGTCACTGACTCCTACACCCTACCTCCTTCCCCTAGCTGCTCCGGTCACCAACTGCGGTGTGCAAAAACCCCACGAAATGTATCTATTCCCTGCAAGCAGGGAGCTCCTCTAGCCCTATTGGCTCCCTGGCATCACATGGGGTTCCCTAATGCTCTTGGGAGCTGTAGTCCATCTCTAATACCTTCCCTGGTAGGCTAGGGCTTCGCGGGCTTACCCCTGCGCATGCGCGAACTGACTGGCGTTCTCCGGCCCTCTTCGCCGGCCGCCGGGACCTTAGAGACGCGATCGCGGCCTTAGCGACGGCCCGATCGCGTCCCCGGCAACCAGCCCGCTCGCGGGGAAAAGGCGCTGCTACCTCCTTCGGCCCCCACCCTCCGGAATATCCTCTGCGCATGCGTGCGCAATCGCCTATGGCGGCGCCCTGCACCGGGACCCGACAGGACCCTAGCAACGCGTCCAACCGCGTCCTTGACAACCGGTTCCTGCTCACGGAGTCACGCTATTCGCGCCTATGCCCCCGCATCTCCCCACAGCGGCTGCTATCTTGGTGATTGTTGCGAGGGGGCCCATACCACCGCGGGGGACCTGGTTACATAAGAAAGAAATAAAGAGAATGGACAGGTAAAAAACAGAAATGAAGGAAACATAATAAGAAAATAATGGGCAAAGAAGTAAGAAGGCAATAAAAGTAACAGAACGGAGAAAAAGAGAAATAATTGTGAAATAATGTGAAACATAATGACAGCATTAGCTTCTGTAATCTTCTGTTCCAATGACTCAGACTCTATTTCTGTACCTTTTAGCACAAATTGCAGGTCAGATGTCTCCTTGGTACCAAACATTTATCTCGTTCCTCATGGAAAAAAAACACAAAAATTCTGCCTCGGCCAAAATATCTACTGATTACATACTGTATGACTTCTTACATTCATTTGCTTTACTTTTCACTACTTTTCCGGTCTCTAAAGCAAGAAAGCAGTAACATTTTAATTCATCTTTGGGTTTCATTATAACTAAATGGAACTGAATGGATATATTGTTTAAACAGTACTGAATCAGAGCTGGTAGCAAAACCTCCCTTAACTTCAGAAATATTGCAGTAACATTTCAACTATATATATCAACGGACAAATTTAAGATGAACCTTTATCGATCTGTCTGATTAATATACTATTATTCTATTAGCTACATTTTTTCTTCATGATTTTATTGTAATAACATTTTCTTTTCTGTTTATTTTTATTTTATCATTTGTATTCATATATTTTTTATGCTAAAATTATTTTATGTACAGTACTAAACAGTACTACAGTATTTTATTTTTATGATGAATTAAACAGTGTAGCTATTAAATATTTATATGTATCTATATGTAGAATGTACCAAAGAAGATCTCAAATTCACTGTTTGAACATTTTGTATCTATTTCTGTATGTTTTGATGTTGTTATTGATCTACAGGGACTCAGTCTAATTGAGAGAATATCTGCTGGCAACCAGACTATCCACAAATTTCTACACCAATATACTGTAGATAGTAAAGATCAAATGACAACCCCTGATGAAGTTTCTTCTGAAACAAAATGCGTAGGGTTAAGTGGTTGTCTACTGAGCTGCATACCAGACTCTACTGAGAAATACACTGCTGTAGTGTAAATAAAAACCTTCAGTGATTTTCGCATACCCTCCTGTGTGATTGCAGCGGTGCATGAACGCTTTAGATTCCATCAATGTCATTGACTGGTGAAAAGAAGGGGGAAAACCATGAACACTTGATCCCGGGACTCCATCAGCAGTTTTAGTTCATGCCAGCATGGAGACAGAGACGCTGATATCTACCATGACTGCATTACCGAGATTGTATCCACAATGCTGATTTACATTGCTACATTGTTAGTAGCTGCTCCCCATTGCATGTATAAATCAGTTGTTACAGTAGTTCTCTATTTTTGCCTTTTTCTTATTTTTTCAGGATCTTTTTTTTATTGGAACTAATTTCCAACATCATCTACACATGCTGTTTTTATTTGCCCTAGGGGCTTGGGGTTATAATATGCTAGTCTAATTAGTTAGACCAATATTCTATTGTTTCTCCATCTGCACTTGTATCTATTTGTTTTCATATAGTTAGATAGATAGATAGATAGATAGATAGATAGATAGATAGATAGATAGATAGATAGATAGATAGATTTCCTGCACTCCTATGGTAAAATAGTAATGGCTGGTGCTATTGTCATAAAAAAACACAGCATTCAGCACTGGCATTTGTTTATACTCTGCTCCACACTAAAGCTATCCGATGTATCCGCCTTCTGGGGACCCGGATCAGTAGCCCTATCACCATGACGATAAAGGATGCTCTCTGTGTTTACATCATGTGCATGCTTTACAGCCAAAAGCCTAGCTTCTCACACAGTTGTTGACTCATTTGTTTGTGATTATGTACTCACCTGCTTTTTCGCGCGGTTTTTAACTTTTGACTGTTATTCGTAGGTGTGTCTTTAGGGTACTGCACCGACACACTTTATTCGAGCAAATACCCGGTATGTACCTGGCAGATACCTGGAATGCGCCACTCCTCACCTCTGACAAGCCCCGTTGCATTTGCCTTCCCAGCCTGGGTTCATGCCTGGCTGATGGGCGGCTGATCTGTTAAATGATAATGATTAGGATTTAATAGGCTGCAATGCTTCGCGTGTCTACCAGATGGCATAAATTCATGAATTGTAATGCAGTATATATATATATATTGTGCAGTATTGCAGCCAGCGGGAATAAAATGCTTCAATCCCTGCTTGGAAAATAACTCAATGCACTCGGGCAGAAAACAGTCACAAACCTCAATACACCCGGGTATACCCGAATTCGTGGGACTAGCCAAGCTCGAATAAAGTGTGTCGCCAGTGTATAAATGTCACCGAGTTTCACTTGTTCTCTGCACACCCCTTGATAAAGATCTCTCTCCGGGACCGAAACGTTGATTATGATTTGTGCAAGTATTTGTGTACTTTAATGCAAACCTCTTATTTGTAGGTATCGTAAGATATATATATATATATATATATATATATATATATATATATATATATATATATATACACATACATATACATATACACACATATATATATATATATATATATATATATATATATATATATATATATACATATACACATATATATATATATATATATATATATATATATATATATGTATATGTATATGTATATGTATATATATATAATCAAAAAATAAATAGATGATACCGTTCTGTGGCTAACGAAATGCTTTTATTTGGCTATTTCTGTAGCCACAGAACGGTATCATCTATTTATTTTTTGATTATTGAAGCTCGGCTAACACGGTACTGATACCTCTACATATATATATATATATATATATATATATATATATATATATATATATAGACAAACAGAACAAAAAAGCAGCGCCTAGTTGGGGTATGACTAGGTGAGTGTGTTATATACAATTAATATTGTGTATTAAAGATTAATGTGTTACTAAGTGCCTATCCTAGTGGGCAAGTGTGAGTCATATGTAAAGTGTAAAGAATATATATATAGTATATACAGTAGTGGTATGTGACACCCAAAACAATATAATACAATGATGCAATATATAACAATTAATGAAAAGAAAAATAAGAAAATATATGAAAAATAAAAAATGAAAAATATAAAAAGAGGATAAAAACCAGTCCTCAAGATGAATGTCCAGTGATGAAAAATAAAAATAAAAATAGGTGTTGGGGGTCTCCGGCTGCTCTCAGAGGATTAACCACATCCGAATGGAATCTGCAGAAAAGAGAGAGGAGAGAGCGCACGCCCCATAGTGTAAAACCGTAAATTTATTGAGGGGGAGGGGAAGGGGGGGGGGTAAAAAATGCACTCACAAGGGTACAAGTATTAAAAGCATATTGTGATTATAATCACCACCATCCGGTAACTTCAACTGGTGCTGTGGAAGACCCTCGGTCCCGAGATTGTATGAACCACGCTGTTTGCAAGATATCCTGGGCAGTTGGATAATGAGGAAACGATTTCCAAAGATCCCAGGGGAAAGCAGCCTTGCTTGCAGTTGGATCTTGCGTTCCAACTACTGAGGACACAGAATGATTAAAGATTGACGCTTGTGCAATGACTCATATGCAGCCAGCACTTCATGCGTCTCATATTGGAAGGAGATGAAGGAGATCGAGCGTATATCTACTGCGCATGCGCGCATTTGAAACACATGAGGACTTTGCGTTCCAACCATTGAGGACCCGGAATGATGACGTCACAAAGATGGATACCGAATAACCAGGAAGTGGGAGGACATGAACATTGATATCTACAGGAGGACTTACAGCTGTTGGGGATCACCTATTCAAGTTTACACACTGGACATTGATTCAAGGGACTGATTAAGCACATGGACTTCATCAACACTGATTGAACAGGTTGCATTGTGGGGATTTGGGGCACTATTTATATGTTGTTAGAATAGATTTTGTTTATGCCATTGTCACTTGAATAAGACCTTCACGGTCGAAACGTTGTGTTGGCTCAATAAAGGAGTTTGAATTTGCAAAATCCGTTGTGCCCTCTGTTACTTCCTCTATGTCCCAGGACTGACTGCAGGCTTTCGTTCTAACATTGGAGCACCGGTAATTGTATATTTTTTCTTTTTTGAGGTGTGCAGCACTCCTCTCTATTATCTGGATTATTATTTTTTATGACATATGCACCAGGTCATTATATCACTACAGGAGTGCCAGATATTTATGATTTGTATATACAGTATATACAGTATATATATATATATATATATATATATATATATATATATATATATATATATAAATATATTTTTATATATATATATATATATATATATATATAAAATATATATATATATATATATATATATATATATATATATCATGAGAATGACCTAGGCACAAAGGGAGACAAGAAAGAAAAAAACATAGGGTAGTATGGCCTGAAAATTAACCCCTTAATCGGTACATCAACCCCTGACGAAGCCATAAAGGAGAAACGCGTAGGGCATGTTGATTTTAGTGTTCACGAGTATGCAGGAGTGAGAAGACACACTCTGATCCTGTGTGTATTACCAGCACCTGTGACATCACAAGCAGGAGCGTGGACCTCGCGCGAAACGGAGCTGCGTCATCTGGCCATGCAGAGGCACCAGAGGTGCACCGGAGTTGTACGGGGATTCCCACTGGGAAGCAGTGAGTACCTGGAGGACTGTGAGAAAGTACACCGGAGGTGTACCAAGACACCCACCAAGAACTAGGGAGTACCAGGAGGGTTGTGAGGAGTTCACGGGACCCAGATACATGAACTGTACTTGGACTGAGTTATCAGAGTAATAGTCAAAGTACACCAGAAGAGGATATACTGGGATATTAACCGCAGAACAGTGAATGCTGTTAGCCCAGCTGTGAGCCGGTATACACAGTGAGTGTGAGATACTCAAACAGTCTCAATCGCTTTTAAAGAGCACACAGATTGTGATTTTTTTTTACTTATTATGGTTTATTAAGATTTTTATTATTAAACAGTGTTACACTATTTGTGTGTCCTTTACCTTCCCTTATACATGCATCCAAATCTGTGAGATGGAGGCTTGGCATTGAGGAACTGTTGCAGACACATGGGGACAATCTGAACAAAAAGATCCAGGAACGTCCAAAGAATATTTTATGCAGTTCCAGATCTCAGGGTGGAAACAATGCTTGAATTGCAGGAATCACTGTGAGTGCATATCTTACCTATTAAGGTGTTAATTTTCAGGACATACTACCCTATGTTTTTTTCTTTCTTGTCTCCCTTTGCGCCTAGGTCATTCTCGTGGTATCTACCTTTTTACAGCTATTGTGGAGCTGTAGACCTACACGGCAGCAGGCTGAGATGGGGATAGTTAGATTGTAAGGGTTAATACCCTCCAATTTATACGTGGTATTATTAGTTTTATTGGATTGATATCTCTGTGGGATTGCGCTGTGTGTTTCTTTCCTTTGTTTTATATATATATATATATATATATATATATATATATATATATATATATATATATATATATATATATATATTGTTTTATATAACCACAGTATCTATGGAGAATGGTGCATTTTACGCAAACAGAAAACTATAATGAATAAGATTCCAATATCAATATTAAGAAGAGAGAACTAGGCAAAGATATACAGTAGTAAATAAGTAGATGGAATAGTGGGACAATATAATCACTGATGTACTGTACAATATAAGAAAAAGGAAAAATGTCTAGATGAAAGAGATAGTATAATCACAATTTTGAGAGAGTCAGTGTAATATAACATGGAGTATCTCTGTGTCTTCTCTTTGTATCACAAAAAATGCCACAGTGTTAAATACCTCTGGCTTAAAGTCCTGTAGTCCATGTGTGATACATAAAGTAAAAGTTTCTCACTGGATACAATATGACCGGTCTCCTCGTACTGCAGTAGCTTGTATCTTGCTGTACACCTCACCGGGCATCTCCAGGTAAATCTTACACCGGGATATCCCCGGTCTGTAGACAAAATGGTCTCCATCACCTCGGGCTGTAAAAGCAAAGGCCTATTATGGCGTTTAACCGGGTGTTTCACGCCAATCTATCTAACATAGGAATCTCCACTTTTTTTGCACACCGACTCTTTTCTGGTGTTCTGCACTGTAACAGGGGACTTATCCCTGTTCACAAATGTGCCTCTAATCCAGCAGTGTGGGGGTTAACTGCTGGTAGCAAATTAACTAACACCACCTGCCTGACTAGAGGTGGTAGAAAAAGCCTGCCTTTGAGACAGGAAGTGACTCCTTAGCTCTGAATGAGAGCTGACCTTTGGAGAGAACACACATCTCTGGGGCTGACCGGTCTTGAGCTCTGCCCAGCATAGCTGATTCAAAGACACCAAATAAGACTTCTAAACCTGGATGCTGATTTTCTGTGCACGCAATCTATTTATATCAAAGTAGGCTAACACTAGCCAATCATTCAATGTCACTCAATGCCATTCAATGCCACACCTATTATGCGGCAAAGCTTATCCAATTATTACATTAGTTAGTAGAAAAAAGGCACGATGGGGGCGGGGGTCTTGTCGGCTGATGCAAGTTTCACAGAAATGCCGTGTGTCCTTGCTTTCTGAAGTTAGGTTTCGTTTTCTCTGATATCAGTCGGCTTTAGGTCACTTTGCTACTTCCTTATTGCGTGGGCGAGAGTCTGTGCAAGCGGAATTTCACGGTCACCTCGGATAGAAAACAGTATTAGTAAAAAAGCACAGCAAACAGATATAAGATGGAGACGAGTGGTTTCTATAAAGCATAGAGATATGATCTCCATATTTTATCCTTCACAGTTCCAGGAGAGCAGAGAAGCTTACTCTACAGCAGCTAACAGATAAAACTTTCATTCTAAAGAGACTTCTTATATCTGCTTATGTCATGCTATGTGTTTGGGGCTGGGAGACCTGCTTAACTAGGAGTTGTGAATTGCATGGGATTTCACTAGAAATACTCTCAAGGGAATTAAGCTTTGTTTCCCCCCCCCCCCCCCCTGTGTTTGGATGATTTCCTGATGAAAAGGAAAAAGGCACAATAAAGCCTTATTATAATTTCACCTTATAAAAGTCTCCAATTGTGTACCTCTGTGAACGTCCGTCTACATTTGGTGTCCGAGGTGGGACAAGAGGTGTCTTTGAAGTTAAAAAGTACCAGAGATTTTTATGTAAAAATTTTTGTTATGCTTTTTGGCCTACAAACAGTCTGAAAAATAAAAACCCTCATGCAGCAGAGATCAGAGTTAAAGGGATACACACTGCACTGAAACTTACAAAAACCCAGGAGAGACTGCTGAAGTAGCTAAACCTTATTTTGCATATCACAAAGTGTAATATGGTCATTGAAATAGGGGTTTTGCCTTCCAGCCATAGTCAGGGTTCAAGAAGTGAGTCAGCCCTTAAAAAGGGATAGGTGTTTGTTGTTTTCAAAAGTTTCGCTGAAGCAGTGAATACAGATGGTGACCCACGAGTGGTACTGATTTTGCAAATAAAGGTTGCCACACCACATAGGGCTACCAGCTGTGAATGGAGTATATGCAGAAAAGTGTGAAAATTGATACAAGACTGTGCTGAAGCAGGGGAATTTTTAGCAAACAAATGCTGAGTGTTGAGTCACCCTGCCGGGAATGAAAGAATGTTTTTTTTTCTGCAAGTAAAAAAAGTCTGCCTATATATATCTTGGGAGCAAAAACAGACACCCAATGTGTGAAGTGTGAATGCCATAATACCCAAAGATGAGACTGAAAATTACTGAACTCAGGCAGAAAACCAAATTCTGTTGCTGAAGCGGAGAGATTGCACCTAGCAAGTAAATGGGGTAGAGCAAATAGACTTTTTTTTACCTAGCAACTGCACATCTTGTATACCTGATAAGAGAAAATGCATGCACAGCACTGCTGATATTGAAAAAAAAAAATTCCCAAGAAAGAAAAGTCTACAGAGATGCCTGTGAGAGCTACGACCTCTACAAGTAAAATATGCCCATCTGTAGGACTACCACAATTGGGGGTTCTAGCAAATACAGTGGCAACAGCTGCAATAGTGCCTCCTGAGGTCAGGAAGAAAATTACACCTGATAGCCTAAAAATGGAGGACAAGATGCAGTGTTCCTGTAATGAACCCTACCACATGGAAGAGTGGCCCTTCCAGTCCAATAAAGAGGAAGACCTCTCTTATGGGGAACCCGAACCGAGTCACACCCACAAAACACCCCAAGAAAGGTGGGGGTGCCTGAACTCGGCACGAACAGAAAAGACCGCTCCCTTTGATGATGAATATGATCAGCAGGAGACAGAGCGGGAGCAGCAGATCACCCAATATTTCTGTCAGCTAAAGCAACTGCAAGAAAAGCCTGCTGTATATAATGAACCTGCTAAAGTATCAAATAAAGAAGGAGACCCCTGTATTCCAGATGGGACGGAGTCATCCAAAACAAAGAAGCGGAAAAAGAAAAGCGGTTCTTCACTTACTGTGGAAGGAACAGACACGTCCGCAGATCCTGTGGAGAAAAAGGGGGACCGAGTTGCCCTGCAGCCTAGAGAAAATGGAGAATTCGTCCCACAGGTAACCGAATATCGAGAGGGCTCAAGGCAGAAGTTGTGTACCCCTAAGAAGTGTCTGTCCGGTGCCAACAGTGAGGAATCCTCAACCAACCATCCCAGGGAAGTGGAGCCGGAACCAGTGAGTGACGATCCCTTGACCAGCCCTGAAGATGCCCTGAAAAATGCCAGGCAGGACTGTGATCTGCTCTGTGAAGAATTGGAAAGGGAGAGAGAAAATAATGCTAAGCTACAGAAGACTGTGCTCGCAATTTACTCTGCTGCCAAGACTGAATTGGAGGATCTCAAGACTGAGCTAGATACTGCAAAGGCTACTATTACCGCCATGGATGAAAAGCAGAGCCAATCTGATAAAATGGTGGCTACGCTAAAGCGGAAGTATGAGGAGGCACTGAAGCAGATGACAGTCTTCCAGCAAGAGGTTCACACTCTTCGTATAGAGCTGAATGCCTCACAACAGGAGGTCAACAGTGTCCGGATAGAAGTGGACGTATCTCAGAAAGAGGTTCAGACACTCCGCAGAGCACTTGATGCCTCACATCATGAGACCAACAGCTGCCGCACAGACCTGGACGTTTCCAGAAAGGAACTACACAGTCTCACTGAGGAGCTGGACATTGCCAAAGAAACTATTGGTAATCTTGATACAGATCTCAAAGTCTCTCAGAAGGAGCTACAGACCCTCAACCTAGAGAAGGAAGTCTCACGCCAGGAGAGTGTCATTCTCAAAGCAGATGTGCGTAAATGGAAGGAGGACTAAATATAGACACAATGGGGCCTATGCAGGAAACAGCGAAAAGCCCTATCGCGCCAGTTTTTCGGCAAATATGCCTACAGCAATTCTGTAAATGCCGAAAAGCTGGCGAGACGAGCAAAATCTGCCGGTTTTTTTTTGCGGAAAATAAAACTCGTCGCGCGGGTGGCGAGAAGCAATATCTCGCCAGTTTTAAAACCCGCTGTATTCTAGTAGCGCCGATCAGCATCTCGCCGCTGATCGCCGCTCTAGAATGGAGAAATTTTCTCCGAATCTCTCCGACAACAAAAGTTGGCAAAAAGCTGGTGCTGAGAGGCGATACAGGATATTGACAAAATCAGGCCCTTTTCCTGCCTCGGATTGATGCCGGGAGGCTCCAGAGCTGATACCCAGTAATATCAGCACCGAAGCCCACCCCCCCCATGCATCCAAAGCAGGAATAATGCATTAACAGCCCACTTCATTACCTTAGCGGCTAACCGCTAAGGCAATGAAAGGGTTAACCATCACCATCACCATATGTATGTGTATATATATATATATATATATATATATATATATATATATATATATATATATCGTGGAAACTAAATCAACTATCTCATTGGCTCTAGTCCCATGTGACGGCGCCATTTTGGTTTAGTTGACGTCATGTTAAAGGGAAATGAAGCACAGCCATTCTGATTGGCTGGCTTAATTTCCTTTAAATGCCTTCATAAATTTTTTTTCCTTAACCAAAATCACATGCTTTTCACAGACCAATCAGGACCGTGATAACCATTTGATGCAAAATGTGATGTCATAGGCCTCTAAAAGACTATGAGCCTCATGCACTAAGCGCCGAAAAAATGCATTCGCCAAGTGCTCCCTATCGGCATGATTTTGGCGATTTGCCCTCGCAGTATTCAGTAAGAGCTGAATCCATGCCGAATCCCTGCCGAATCACTGCAAAAGCAAAATGCTGATGAGCCGGTGATAAAAAAGCCTGGCTCCCGATAGCCTGCGATAGGCCGTTTCTGCCGATATGTGTTTGCAGCAGAGAGAGATCCGCCGCTCTCTCTGCTGCAAAACTCGGTCAAAATAAAATCATATCAAAACAACTTTTACTCATAGTGTACATGTGCAGGGGGTCTCCGGAGCTGAACCGTGTGGATTTCAGGTTCGGGGACCCCCTGCTTCCCGAGATACAGGCCCCTTTATGAGGTGCCGGTATCCCTCTGCATTTAAATGTCCCGATCACGTGACCGCGGAATGTAAACAAGCAGAGGGATACCGGCACCCCATAAAGGGCCTGTATCTCGGGAAGAAAAATTGCCGATTTTGGCCACTTATCGGCGCTTACTGAATCGCAAAGGCTTTTTTGGTGAGAAAATGACGATAAAACGCTTTTCGGCGCTTAGTGCATGAGGCCCTATGTCGTCTCATTTTCCAGTGAGACACTGTGGGGAGAGGAACTCCCTTCAGAAGATGGACAGTGCGTCGCAGAAGAAGCCAGAAGACCCCGAAGACCCCGAAGACGGTAAAGAAGACCCCAAAAAGAAGACCACAGACGGTATGGATTATAAAGACAATTGGATTACAAAGGTTTTTTATTTTATGGGTTCCTGATTCCTGTTTTTGGATTTGTTACAGACATAGCGGTTCCCCTGGAAGTCGGTCATTGGTCATATAATGGTAAGTAAACTAAAGAAATGTATTTTATTTAAGTTGTAACTGTTTTTTTTGTTTTTTTCTAACATGTCAGATTTATTTTTTTAATGTCCATTTAATGCCCAGGTATGTATATATCCCTATGGAGCTATATACATACATGTTTATTAAAGGGTTGTTTTGCAAATGTTAATTGCATTTTTTCATGTCTTGTACAAGTATTTTCCCTGTTTGGTTAAAATTGTGTGGGGGTCATGTACTAAACTCCGTTAAGTCACTTTTAGAGCACAAAGTGCTCTGAACACGATGCACTAAGCAACGCAAACAGGCACTTTGCGCTCTAAAACTGACTTTTTTCATGAATTTTTTCTAAGTCCAACTTTGCTCGTTTGCTACCCTGATTGCGTTAAATTCTGCCCTTAAGCGGAATGCACTGAGCAACGCAACCTTAGCAGAACACGTCAGCTCAAGGTAGACACAAAAAAAGCTGGACTTAGAAAAATGTACTGCTTTACATTTTTGCATGCGCAAAACCCATACAACAGGCCGGCGGGTGTCCCCGGCTGACCCTGCGGGGGTCCCCGAGGCAGGCTGGGG
The DNA here is from genome assembly GCF_040206685.1 of Ascaphus truei. NCBI lineage: Eukaryota > Metazoa > Chordata > Amphibia > Anura > Ascaphidae > Ascaphus > Ascaphus truei. The sequence goes on from NC_134484.1 coordinate 316,629,026, forward strand.
GTCGCGCGGGTGTCCCCGGCTGACCCCACAGGGGTCCGGGGGTCCCCAGGTCACCAAGCGGGGGTCCCCACGGGAGTGCGGGGGTCTCTGCGGGAGTCCGGGGATCCCCACAGCCATACCGGAGTTCCCGGGTACCCGTGGGCCTGCGGTACCAATGTTGTGCCTCCAAAAATAATAAACAATATTTATAACTAAATACACCCCCTAACACATACAATACAGTAATGTGCAAAATTACTATTATCCACATATGGATAATAATGCATTTGCCCATTTAAAATACATATATCTTTCAATAAATACAGTAAATACATATTACACTTACTTTTTACAGGCACCCACAATGGAGGACGTCTTTATCCTCATCTTCAACCAACCCATGTCTCTCCGGTGCAGCAAAACATACACAAGAATAAAGTACCCACAATAAAACAATACACTGCCCACAAGAAACATCATTATATTTATTATTGCCCCTGTATGTTATGTATATCTATCTATATGGATAAACATACAGGGATAATAATTGATTGTTTTGCTAATGTTTATATTCTTTTCATGTATGGCTAATGTATTTATCAGATTTATTTAGACATTGGTGTGAATAATGTAATTTGTATTTAGTTACAGGTTATTTTTAATGGCTTCTTTCTGGTAGTTAGATTAGAATGATGGTGGTTACTTTCAATTAAAATTCTTTTTGCAATGGTTTGACTTTAGGAATTGAATAGGGAATTGTATAATTGATTTGTATTGTATTGTAATTGGTTTAGGAAATTGATTAATTGATTGATGGTAAATGTATTGATGTTGCTTAGTTTCTATTTGATTTTCATGATGGCATTGGTGGTTAGGGGACATTGTTCATAGTGTATTTTATTGTTACATATATTTTGCATAGTGTTACATGATGCACAGATTAATTGCATCATGTACACACAATGCAATTGTGTGACATTTCATATACATTTGTGTAGCTGCTGGTTTGTTGTTTTATTTTAACAAGTGCTGCTGGATTTATTGTAACATGCAATGTGGTGATTTTAAGATTAAGAATTCATGTTTTGATTTATGCATGTTTTATGTGTTTCATAATGGGCAAATAATCTATTATCCATATCTGAATAATAGTTATTTTGCACATTATTGTACTGTATGTGTTGGGGGGGGGGGGGTGGCTTGATGTATTTAATGTATAGGTCCGGTTTATTTTTTTTACATACAGGGTTGGTTCCTTTTGGTCTGCGAGAGACCTCTGGAGACCACCTGAGGTCTCCTCGGGCTTTCCAAGGTAGCAGGCTGCCGGGTCCACTGGGGACACCTGCAGGGAAGAACCGGTGGCCCCACATCTGTGGGGGCACCGCGGACCTGTAGGGACCACCTGTGGGTCCCCAGACCCACGTGGAAACCACCCAAGACCCCTCAGACACCTGTGGGTCTGACCTGGGGCCCCCCAGACATCCGCCGGCCTACTGTGGAGACCCCATTGTGGCCCACGGTGACCCGCGGAGACCACCTGGTGGACCATGGCACCTGGCGGGGACCACCAACAGGCCTGCAGACCCTGTTTGAAAAATGGTGCTGGGCTACTGTAGGTCTGTGACGTGACCCATCAGGCCCACTGGGGACTCCCGTGGGCCTGGGGTATTAACCCTGTATGTAAAATAATAAATCATGTTTAATGGGGGGCACAGGGGGTGGGTTATGTATTTAATAAATAGAATGATGTTTATTGTGGGGCAGTGTATTGTTTTAATTGTGGGTACTGGGAGTGGGGGAAAGGGGTATTGGCCCCAAGGGTATGTGGCTAGGCCTCCCGACTGGATAGTGGGTGAGGGTGGTTAGGCCTCACAGGGTGGTGGTGTAGTGGGGGAGGGTATGTAGGCCTCCCGAGTGGTGGGTGGGTTAACCCCTTAATGACTGTAGCGGTTAATAACCGCTAAGGTGATTAAGGGGTTAGGGGACATTACATTGGCTATTTTTATTCTTGTGTATGTTTTGCAGCACTGGAGGGACATGGGCAGGATGAAGATGAGGATGAAGACGCCTTCGTCGTGGGTGCCTGGAAAAGGTAAGTGTAATATGTACTTACTGTATTTATTGTAATGTATATGTATTTAAAATGGGCAAATGCATTATTATCCCTATGTGGATAATAGTTTTTTTGCCCATTACAGTATTGTATTTGTTAGGGGTGGGGGGGGATGTGTGTTGTATATTGCTATGTTTATTGTGGGCAATTGTCCCCAATAAACATGCTATTGTGCCTTAACACCTTCATTGCCTTAGCGGCTAGCCGCAAAGGTAATGAAGCTGCTTTAATGCATTTTTATTAATAGTGTGCGGGAGCAGGGGGTCCCCTGAGCTGAACCACATTTATTTCTGCCTCAGGGACCCCCTGCTTCCTGAGTTACAGGCCCCGGTATGGGGCATCAGTGCCAGTGTCGCCACCATATTTATAGAGCCCACGTCGCGACTTGGACGCTATAAAGATGGCGGCAACATTGGCCTCCGATGCCCCATACCGGGGCCTGTAACTCGGGAAGCAGGTGGTCTCTGAGGCAGAAATCAATGCGGTTCAGCTCAGGGGACCCCCTGCTCCCGCACACTATTATTAAAATGTACATTAATGCAGCTTCATTACCATAGCTTATAGCCGCTACGGTAAGGAATTATTGTTTATTGTTATGTGTGTTTTGACAGTAGTGTAGATGAGCAGGGGGTCTCCTGAGCTGAACCGCATTGGTTTATGGTCCGAGGACCCCCTACTTCAGGAGATACAGGCCTCTTTATGGGGTGCCGGTATCCCCTGCAGAATGTAAATGTCCCGCGGACTTCACTCGGGAGCTTTAAAGTGCAGGGGATACCGGCACCCCATACCGGCCTGTATCTCCTGAAGCAGGGTGTCCTCGGATCTGAAACCAATGCGGTTCAGCTCATGAGACCCCATGCACATGTACACTATTATTAAAATGTATTTATTTAGTGTATGATCGCTTTTAACAGCCTTGCATGGAGATACAGAATCTCCATGCAAATGTTACAAGCGGCTTTTTTTTCTATCAGCTATCGTACGTGAAGGTTAAGAACGCTAGCAGGGGGAAAAAAGCAACACGTACGCTGTGGCTGTTTTGAGCTATTTAGAGCAGGTATGTTAAAAAATGGGCTCAAGGCCTTAGTGAATCGCGTCCCCGACCTCCCTTTTTAACGGACGTGCTTTTTTGGAACATCAGAACGCAAAGCCATTGAGCCTAGTGCATAGCCCCCTGTGTGTGAAATGTTATTTTGAATTATTTATGTCATTTCAGGTGATGATGATTGCATGGATGTACTGTATGTTGGGACCCTGTCTTCATTTTTTATTGTGGCTTCTTTGGTGAAGTTAGATTGTGTATGATCGTGTTAGTTAGAAATACTGTAGAAATTTTTTTTGGAATGGTTTTGTTTTTGCATAACAATATTGAATAGGGCTTTTGGTTTAGATTTGCTTGTAATGTATTTCGGATGGCATACATTGTGCGTTGGTAATTTATTATTGTCTACTTGCTTTGTTTATATTGAATGTTTACTTTCAATCGTGTATTTGTTTTGGACCATTGATTGCTATTGTGTACATCAAGCATGTCAAACTCAAAGGCTAACACGGCCCAAATAA